>NC_045431.1:143987242-144289984 GCF_902635505.1 Sarcophilus harrisii
GTCCTTTGTCTTCTCTGCCTCTGCCAGCTTCTTGAGGTCCTCCTGAATGTGTCTTGGTTTCTGTCAGGGAGGCAGGAGGACTGCCCCAATGATCTCTGTCTTCCAGTTCTGATTCTGAGTTTGTCCGAGCTTATATGGTTTCTTATCATAGGTGTAAATCTTGTAGACCTATAGTAAGTATTAAGTGCATGTACTGAACTAGAGAACTGTTAAGTCCCATGCTAAACAACCATTGGCTTTATCAATTCCACTGACTTAGCACCTTGTTTCAAGTTCTGACCCATAACATAGGGTTATTTATGGGAAAAGATAATAAATTCTGTTATGGATAGGATGAGTTTGGGTATCCCTGGAACATCTGATATGAAATATCCAAAAAGCAGCTGTGGATGTGGGCTTGCAGCTCAGGAGAGATATTAGGGATAGATAAATATAAAGGCTGCCTGATTAATTTTATTCAACCCTATCCCACTTAAAATAAAGATGCTCAATCAGTGAATTATAGGATGAAAAATCCTTTAAATTGTAGTGACATTGGACAAGAGCTGTTCACATAGTTCAAGGAAATGCTTTATTCCAATTGTTCTTACCATATCATTTTAGTTCTTACCATATCATTTTACTGAAATGGACAGTGTTAGCAAATGATAAAAAGAGAAAGGAAAAATGTAAATAGAACATTACAAATGAAAAAGAAGATGCTGTCACAATCACAAAAGAATTTAAGAACATCATGAGGGAATGCTAAGAACAGCTAGAGCCTAAAAAATTTAAGAACTTAAAGGAAATAGGTGATTGTCTATGAAAACATAAATAATCTGAAACTGACACAGCAGGAAATTAATAATTTAAATACAAGAATCTGGGAGGAAGAAATCAGACAATTCATCAATTAATTATCTCACCCCCAAAAAAATCCATCTGGCACAGAGAAATTAACAAGTTAATTCTTTTAAGTCTTTAAAGATAAAAAAAACATAATAATATATAAATTTATTTATAAATCCAGGGAAAAAATGGAATGCTGCCTGTACTTTCTACAGTTCTTTTTATCTCCTCTGCCAAGGATACTAGTTTCACCAGTAATAAATGTTTTTTCCCTCAAGATAAAAATTCTCCTATTATGGTCCATGGCCTAAAGTGGAATTTTGAATTAAAAGGATATTGTTATTTTTCTCCTAGTTTGGAGAAGGTATGAGTGCAGTTAATAATGTGTACCAAATCACAAGGATGGGCAAGGCTTGCATACTCAGTTTTAGAAGAGGAAAGAGAGGGATGCACAGGAGGAAAGAAACTTGAAGAGTGACATGGAGGTGATTAGCAGACACAGATTGTATTTGAGTAGCTGCCTGTGATGTTGCTGTAGTTACCACCATTGCCCCTGCTTATTGAGACATTGAAGATAGGTATGTCCGGAATAGACAGATTCCTGGGGAAACTGTTCTCTTCTGGGATCTAATAAAGATGATGAGGTATCTGATTCTAGTTTCCTCTCTCCCTTTCCCATTCTTGCTTCCTGAGAGGGGTGATGTTATATCTAATTTTTTTCCTGTTCCCTAAAGCTAAATTTATAATTTCTGTTTTAATTAGTATTCATACCAAATTCCTCTAAATAAAGCTATGGTAAATCATTAGCGTACTTTATTATTTATGATTGGAGAATTGTAAAAGAAAAGGGGGAGCATAACAAGGGGAGGGAAAAGGAGAGAAAGTAAGGGAGAGGAAGAGCAGAGGCAGGAAACAAAAAGAGACAGAAACAGAGAGAGAGAGACAAAGAGACAGAGACAGAAAGACAGACAGAGAGAAGAAGAGAGACAGAGATAGAAAGAAAAAGAGAGAGACAGAGAGAGAGAAGAAAGAAAGAGAGGAAAGATAAAGAGTGGAGAGAGAGAGTGAAGGAGGGACGGAGAGAGAGAGAGGAAAAGGAGAGAAAAAGAGAGAGATAGGAAAGAAAGAGAAGGAGGAGAGGAGAGAGAGACTTTTCCTGAAATGTTGGGCTGGAAATGGGGATTCAAAAGCTCTAAGAAAGAAAGAGAATCTTTTATTTTATAAACTTCTCCATAGCAGAGAGAGATATCAAGTAATGTGGATCCAGTTCTTTTCCCCCTAGGCTACAATGGATAAGCATAAAGCAAAAGTACATACTTTAAAATACCAGTATTACCATCTGGTGGGGCTGGGGACGGCCAATCGGTTGGTTATCTTGCCTTTCTCCCACTTTTTCTTTTCACTCATGCTCTCAAACACCCTTTACAGATGGTATAGACAGAGGCTAAATAGTAGATAATCTGGTGAAAGAAGAATGCCTGGAAAAGGAAGGAAACAAGTATTAAGCAACTACTGTGTGTCAGGCACTTTTCAAATATTATCCCCTTTGGTCCTCACAATAACCCTGGGAAGCAGGTGTTATTATTGTCCCCATTTTACAATTCAAGAAACAGAAGCTGACAGAAGTTAGTCCCTTGTTCATGATGGCAGAACACCTGAGACTATTACACTGTGCCACCTAGCTACCTCTACGAGCAGTGACACTCACAGTCTAAGGCTGGAGGCCAGCCAAGGAAGAGAGAGCTTTTCTTTTTAGCTTCTGCAGCTCACTCCCACTGCCACACCTTCTATTCTTCTGTGAGATAATATGGTGTTGTCTTTAAAACTTGGTAAAGATAGCACTAAAAATAAAATTATAGTTCTCTATCCCTAATGAACATAGATGCAAAGATATCAAAGTGGGAAAGCAGGTAGACAGCAGCTTCCTAGAAAGTAACTAGGGGCATAGTTACTCAGGGGCATCTCTGTGTGAACCATCAAGTGGTACTCCAAGTCTGTCCCACCTTAATATACTCACTATGAGCCAATGAAAATTAGTGAGGAAACTGACCTTACTTCTCTTCCGCCAAGCTGTTTGAATGTCCTATATATTAATCCAGATTCTAACTCATCTTATTTAGTCTAAGGTTGAAAGTACAAAGAGTATCAACTTTAATTTACAATTTATGAAAATAACTCATTCCCCATTCTCATTAAGATTTGCATCCAAGTTCCTTCCCTATCTTATCCTACCCCTAAAAAAAAAAAAAAAAAGACCAAAACTAATTTCTCACATTGTAGATGTATTAAATGGAACAAAATTAAAAGCTATAGTATTAAAAACTCTGGAGGGGAATAGCAGCCACTTCCAGAAAGGGCTCAACTTGGATTACTGCCCCCTCCTTTTAATATCTGAGTTCCTTATTTTACCCTCACCAAGGGAACAGCAGCTTCCAGAGGGTGTCCAGCATTATCTAGTATCTCCTGCAATCATGTCCACTTCATACCAAAGTCACAAAAGAAAATAGAGAACAATCTCACCATATGGTGAATGGCATAGTAGCTACCCCTCATCCTCCACTCACTACTATAAGGATATATACTTCCTGGCCAGAGTCTTTGACATTTCTAACAGGATCACATGCTGTATCATAAATTCATTCTGTAACATGTTATCCCTCTCTATCAAGTCTATAGGTAACATGTCCCCCATTCTTAGAGTGTTTTTCATGAAGTAGACACCCCAGGTAGCTTTTGGATGCCTACTGTATATTATTGAATTACATTGTTAAATTTTTTTAAAATTTTCAATTCCAAATTTTTTCTTTCCTCTATCCCTTCTCCCAACCCACTGAGATAGCAAGAAATATAATACCCATTGCATGATTTTTTGACAACTTTATTAATGTTAGTACCCTGAAGCTATATAAGCCACACATTTCCCACACTTTGTTTTCAAGATGCAAGGGAATACTAAAGAAAAGAAAATTCAAGTTATTTCAAATTTGGGTTATGCTCCAATCCATAACCATGGAAAAATAAATCAAACATTTTCAAAGACAATAGAATGAAATGACGTTTTTCTAAAGGGGATTATATCAAAAAAATTTACAGTAAATTTTCCTGTTTCTCAGATATATAGGGAACTACATAAAAATTATAAAAATAAGAGCCATTCATCAACTGATAAATGGACAAAAGATATAAATAGGCTGTTTTCAGAAGAAGGAAGGAAAACTGAAATCATATGAAAAAATGATCTAAATTACTACTGATTAGAAAATGCATATTATACTTTAACATATTTAATAGGTATTGGTCTACCTACCATTTAGGGGAGGAGGTGGAGGGAAGGAGGGGAAAAGTTGGGACAGAAGGTTTTGCAAGGGTCAATGCTGAAAAATTACCTGTGCATATATCTTGTAAATAAAAAGCTATAATAAAAAAATTTTTTAATGCATATTAAAACAACTCTGAGGTACCACCTCACACCTATCAAATTGGCTAATGTGCTGGGAAAGGAAAATGACACATATTGGATGAGATGTGGAGAAACAGAAACACTAATTCACTATTGGTAGAGTTGTGAATTGGTCTAACTATTATGGAGAACAATTTGGACTATAAGCTTTTTTGACCCAGCAATATCACTACCAGTTCCATACCTCAAAGAGATCAATGAAAAAGGGGGGGGGGGGGAAACGTATACATTTAAAAATATTTATAGCAGCTTTTTTTGTGGTGGCAAAGAATTGGAAATTGAGGGGATGCCCATTAATTGAGGAATGGTCGAATAAGTTGTGGTATGTTATTGTGAGGTAATGCTATTAAGCTATAAGAAATGATAAGCAGGATGGTTTCAGAAAAAAAAAATTTGGAAGACTTTCATGAATTTATGCAAAGTGAAGAGAGTAGAACTAATTGTATACTAATAGCAATATTGTAACTATAACTTAGCTATTCATAAATCTTTTTAGTATTTATGGAGCCTGTTTTTTTGTTTGTTTGTTTTTGGCCTAGGCTTCCTGATTCTTAAGAGCCTATAACTGTATTCCCAAGAGCCTCTTATTCCTTGGACTAAGGTTTGATCTATTTATAAAATTTTATCATTTTTAGATTAACCATGATTGTGATGGGAACTTCCACAAATGGAAATATCTAAAGGTAATCCCCAAATCTTACTTTAGCAACCAGGTTCCAGTTCACCTTTATTCTCAGGGTTTAAGGCTTTCTCCAATTTAGTTCCAACCTAATTTGTCACTTTGTTATCAACTATTATTTTTATTCTGATTCTCAACCAAATTGGACCATATGCTTTTTCCCAAATTTGATGCATCTTTTTTTTGCTTTGTTTGTTTGTGTTAAATGTTTATTGCGACAAAAATTCACCTGCATTTTTGAGATGTTTAAGGTTTTAAAAAAAAAAAAAATATTTAACTACTCTGGTCAACCCAGTGGTTTAAAACAGTTCTAAAAGACCCAGGATGAAAAAGTGCTATCCACCTCCAAAAAGAAAAATGATGAACTAAGTGTAGATTGAAACATATTTACATACTATTTTTCTTGCTTTAAAAAAATAACATTGCTAATATGGAAATATATTTTGTAAGACTTCATTTGTATAATTGGTATATCACTTGTCTTCTCAAAGGATAGAGGAAAGACTAAAGGGAGGGAAAGAATTTGGAATGCAAAATGTAAAAAAAAAAAAAAAGAATGTTTAAAAAAAAATTAAATTCGAGACTTAAACAAAGGGTAGTTAGATAGGCAGTGTTGTCAGGAGAAAACTGGGGCTCAATGAGCTCCAGAAGGTAAAATGTGTTAATTGTGGAGCTGGCACTGTGTAGACAGTGAGGTGGGAGGCAATTTGATATAGATGGGAGCAAGAAGTAGAAGTTGGGAATAGGGATTTAAATTCAGCCACTGGTTCTGAATCTCAGCTTAGGAAGTAGATAAGGAGTTTTGAGGGTGCTAATCATTAAGGAATGAATAGTGGTTGCAGAGATTCATTGAAGGAGGCAGATTCCTCCCTAGAGGTTCAACCTTGATATGTCCCAGGATGCCCTAGGAGACCTACCTAGGAGACCATCAGAGTGAAACAGATGGTGAGAAGGTCCAGGGAGTCAGAGAACTCAGTCATGAGGACAGTGGCTCATACGGTACCACATAAGCTTCCTGGGCCTGGTGCAGGATACATCCCAGGGGGAGAGGACTTTGAGGAGCTTTAAAGGTGAATTTGAAATACATCGTGACTACCTTTAGATAGGCAGTTTTAGCATTTTCTGTGTTTTCCAGATGCTGTACTAAATAAAGAAAATGCAGGTCAGAGATAACGTAAATGATGTATAATATAGAAAGGGAGCATAAAAACCACAAGATCCTCTTTCTGTAAAGTGAGAGGGGTAGATTAGTTGACCTCTATGACTCTCTCCCTGCTCTACATCTATTACTCCAGTCCAGGGCTAGCTGGGCTAGCTGGGCCCACTTCAGCTGATGCTGTTGACATGTATCAATCCATGTGCATTATCTGCAAACTCAATTTGTCCTGTATTCATTGCTCTGGGATTCTCTGATTTCTCAATAAGGAAATAAGGTTCAGCCAAGCTTTGTTCTACACCCACTTCATATTTCTGAGAAGTCATTTCACCTTTGATGAGAGCTGGAAGGCAGTGGGGAAAAGTAAAGGAATTACTCAGTATAAACATGAATTGGCTATAAAACAGGTCTTTTTACCTCCTCAGAGAAACAATGATAGCCATAAAGACCTCAGTGCCCATTAAAGACCATTAGAACCTAATTCAATAAGCTGGGTTATCTTTCCTAAAACACTCAGCTAAGAGGCAAATCCTTATGCTTAATTGGCTGTTTGCAAGTCTTCTAATTGCTAAGGCTGCATTGACATTGTCTAAATATATGACTTAATGTTTTAACTTTTCTGGACAAGTCTCTAGACTTAATATGTGCTATATACAAGGGGAGAAAACAGATTCATTTCTTTTAATTTTTTTTATTAGATTGTCTTGCATTTATTAGATGATTATCAGGTAAGTACAGGAAGCTAAAAAATCTCTAATATTTAATGTACTGCCACTTCATTGTCCAAAAAGACAACATCAGTGTAATCAAGAAAAAGATTCCTGTCATACTGCAGTTGCAGTGCAGATTTGTGACTTCACATTTACTTCCCTCTTTCCATTCCATTTCTCCTGATTTTCTCTTCTCTTCCAACAACATATCCCCCAATTTCAAAAGAATTTATGCCATGTGACCACTGTTTTATCAAATGCACTGGTCCCAAAACAAGGATGGTTTCTCCTTATTGCACCTGCAATAATAAGAGAGGGATGATATTCATCTCTTTTTCCACATGCAATAAGCACAAATTATCATTATTATGTGATGGTATTACAACTCTTTAGTATTCCTCATTTGTTTGATTTGGCATAAGAACCTATTTCCTCCTCATTCAAATGAGAGCGATAAATTGGATGACCTCTAAGGTTCTTTCAAGCCCTGAAATATTGTGTCCATCTCATAGTGACAGCCCCTTTGGGAATGCCCCATTGGCATTCTAGTTGTAAAAACAAAATATCTTACTAGGAACTTCACTGACTCACTCATGAGTACAGGAAAGAAATATTTTATTTTACATTTTTGCATGAATGCAAGGGTACCTAGATTAATAGACACATTTTTGAAACCACAAAGATTATTTTATTTCTATATCCTGAAGCACAAGCCCTCCCATGATTCTCCACTAATTGGGTATTACAGAAGTTACAGAATGTGAATCTTCACCTCTCATTGCATAGCCAGTCCCTAAAGAGCTTACATTATTTTGGGGGAAGATCACTATCAAGGGGAAGGGGGCAAAGTCCAGAGTGTTCATTTTCAAATCTAAGACCACCATCTTCTGATTACAAAAGCCAGACCCTGTCTTCAAGGAGCTTCCATTCTTTGATTTCCTTTTGCATCTCCGTCTCCCATTTCTTAGGTTTCAATTTTCTAATTTAAGTTTCATTTCTCCAATTTAATTTTTCATAACTTTGTGGAAACTAAATCATCATCTGGTTCTCACATAGTCAACATCATGAACTTTCCCCACCCTAAGAAAATGCTGAGAAATCTTCTAATTGCTTCTTCTACTCCTTGATAATGTGTGGAAAGGTGAAGAAGTAGATCAAGCCTATAGGCCCCAGTCATGTGATTTTAGATAAGGCTTGGACTGCATTCCATTGTCCAAAGGAGGGATTATGGCCAAAGAAGCTGTATATCACCTTGTCTACTGCATTCCACTGACCAATAGGGGAATAAAGGTTCATGTGACCAATCACAACAGATAGAGGGTAGGGATTTTGGGAGTTCTTTGTCTGAAGAGTATAAAAGCTGTGAACATTTTCAAGGGAGTGGCTCTCTCCTGCTGTGAATTTGGCTCACAGACCAGGATGGGGTCCACTTCTCGAGATTGTAATAAATAATTCTGATTTCTATGAGTGATCTCTCAGTAGTCAATTTGGGTAGGTCTTTTTTGTCCCAAAATATAATTTAAGGGTTTGCATTTATTAAGCAACTATTGTTGTTCTAAGTTCTGGAAATACAAAGACAAAAATGAAACTGTTAAATGACCTTAAGTAGTTTGTATTGTAAAGGTAAGACTGCTTATCCACGTATAACTATATATGAAAGGTATATTTGTAGGTGAGCTTGTTTTTGGCCAATTTCCTAGACCAGGAAGTCTTACAATAAAGTCACAGGTTGTTAATGAGGCATTAAACTAACTGCAAAAATATGGCCAAAGCTGGTGAGACCTTTAGGAGGTTTGATCACCTGATCACCTCTCTGACTGAATCAAGAAAGGAACAACCAACTTGGCTGAGCAAAGTAATTAGTCACACATCTAGGGATTTTAAATAGCTAAGCCCTGGAAGAATTATAGCAATTTGATAATAGAAGGCAGTAAAAGCTCAGGAATGCCATTAGGAGCCCCCAATAAGGGAAGAAGAGGGGATTTCTTGCTCTTGACCCTCCTGATGGCCTTGGTTTCTAGCTGTGACTTGCTCAAAGAGACTTTCTATGTATTCATTTAGGAATATAAGTTAGGAGAGTAGCCAGTAGAAGTGCTACATATGCAAAATATGTTTATATAGATTATTTGTGTCCAACCTGTGGCAGAGCATTCAGAGCTCACATTGATCTGATCAGCTACAGTTGGACATATAATAACTCAACTCTAACATAGTGATCTTATTTTGGTCCTCTTCCAGAATGAAGCTCAACAATTATATGCAAAATAGTTAGATTGGTGCTATGATTTCATTGATATAGCAAGCTTCCTCCCTCCCACCCCCAAGAAATTCTCTACAGATATAGGTATAAAAAATGTATGAAAATGTACAAAACAAATACAAAATAATTTGAAGGGGAAGGTTCTAGCGGGTAGTGAATTTGGGAAAGACCTCATGTAGAAAGTAGCATATGAATAGAACATTGAAGGAAATGAAGGATTAGAGGAGGCAGAGGATTCCAGCAAGGGTGGACATCCCGTCCAAAGGTATGGATACCTTTGTTGTCTCAAAGGTCCTGTAGTAGACACCACAAGACAGATCCAAACTAATTAATCCACATTTCTGAAGTCCCAATTGCCAAAACTTAATTAGAATTGTCTTTTTAAAAATAGCTTTTTATTTTTCCAAATGCATGCAAAGATAGTTTTCAACATTTATCTTTGCAAAATCTTGAGTTCCAAATTTTTTCTCCCTCCTTCTCCCCAACTCCCCTTCCCTAGATAGCAAGCAATCCAATATATGTTAAAGACGTGCAATTCTTCTAAGCTTATTTCCATATTTGTCATGCTGCTCAAGAAAAATCAGATCAAAAAGGAAAAAAAAATGAGAAAGAAAAAAACCAAGCAATCAACAACAATAAAAGATGAAAATACTTTGAAAATGCTTTGATCCACATAGTTCTGTCTTGGGATGTAACAGGCATTTTCCCTCCCAAGTCTATGGGAATTGCCTTAAATCACCGCATTGTTGGGAAGAGCTGAGTCCATCACAGTTGATCATCACATAATCTTCTTGTTACTCTATGCAGTGTTCTCTTGGTTCTGCTCACTTTACTCAGCATTAGTTATTTAAGTCTTTCCAGGCTTTTGAAGAAGCTAGATAGTATAATAAAGTGCCAGGCCTGGAGTCAGGAAGACCTAAATTCAAATTCTGTCTGTACTTAGTACAGAATTCTGGACAAATCCCCTAAACTCTGCCTTTCTCAGATTCCTCATCTGTAAAATGGGAATCATTATAGCACCCACCTCCAAAAATTGTTGTGAGGATCAAATAAGAAAAACATTTGTAAAGAGCTTATCACACTGCCTGGTACATAGTGAGTGCTTAATAAATGTTGGTTCTCTTCTTCTTCCCCAGACTTACTGTGTGACCCTGGGTACTTTGAGCCTCAGTTTCCTCATCTGCAAAATGAAGGATCTTTAAGATCCCTTTTAAGTTTAAAGACCCTGTGATATTTATTGTTCATCAAGAAACTAAAACATTCAAAAAGTAGCAAAAGAAAAGCAAAACAAGCACAAAATCCCTCCAATTTCCTTTCTTCTCTTTAAGGATCCTTGAATTTTCTTTCTTTGCACATATTGCATTTAATCAACAATTATATGAAAGAGATGATATTATGTTATCCTCATTAAGGTGGGTCATCAGATTGTAGCTTTCCACTGTAGCAAATTCAAGAAACTAGAACTATCTAAACAGGCTTGAAACAATAGCATCTTATGACCTTGATTTTTAAAAGGATCCTTCATGCTACAATGGACCAATAACAACCACAGGGTGCTTTCCTCCCTCTGGGGTGTTTGGTACTAAAATAGCATGCTAAACATACAATGACAGAAGCTTAATAAATACCTGTTGTTGTCCATTCTCTGACTCGTGATTAAGAGGCCAGGAAAATCCCAGAAGAATCATAGACTGAGCCAGAAGGTCCAACCCCTTCATTTTATACTTTATTTATATATTTCATTATATATGCAGGAAAGCTGAAGCTCATAAATGACTAGTAATTGGCAGAACCTCTTCTTGAACCTAGGTCTCTATGAACAATACCGGGAATAATACTCCAGGGATGTTTCCACTATACTACCAGCATTCCTGTGTAAATTTATTGTTCATTTGTTTCAGTGGTGTCTAACTCTTTGGGACCCCATGTGGTGTTTTCTTGGCAAAGATATTGGAATGGTTTGCCATTTCCTTCTTCAGCTCATTTTACAGATGAGGAAACTGAGATTAAATAGGATTAAGTGACTTGTTGAGCAATGCAAAGCAAGTAAGTGTCTGAAGCTGAATTTGTGCTCGGGTCCCTCTGCATCACCTGGCTGCCCTGTGTAAATACTCCATTTCTTCTCTATGTACTAGTGATGCAACTTTAGAATTTTGCATGAACTTCTTAGAAAAATGTAAGCAGATCTGCTCTAATTCATCAATTCTGTATTTAACCCAAACTATAGAGTGACCTAGATTGGGTAGAGATGGGGTCAAGGATATTTAAGCCCCTCATTGGCCAGAGGATATGTGGGCAGAGGAATATAATTCAAGTTAACCTAACTAAATAAATATTAGAATTCTCTAGTTCAAGAGAGAGAAAGCATGGTCCAAAATTAAATTGTGCTGGAAGTTGATCTCAGTCCAATGAAATCAAACAAACTTATTAAGCACTTTACTATGTTCCAAGCATTGTACTGGGAATTAGGGATGCAAAGATACTAGAAATCAGTCATAATTCTCAAGTTTCTTATATTCTTTTTTGGGAGAAGTGATATATGCACAGGCAAGTATATATCATAATTGGGGAGAAGGGGGTGAATATCAACACAGGGGTACCTGAAGGAGATCACAGAAGTGTGGAAAGATAACTGGAGATAGATTTATGTTAGAGCATGCTCTAGAAACCCAGCTCTAATTTTGTCCCCACCATGACATGACACCATGAGTCTGTGTTAGTGTTTTATTGGAGAGTTGGAGTATTCCCAGATCACCTAACATGAAGGCACCTTGCTCTGCTGTGTTCCCCCACCACTGTGGATAGTCTTTCTACAGCACAGGGGACAGTGAACAGAATTAAGAAGGAAGTGGGACACTTTGTATTTTCTCCTCTTTTAGGGCTCATAGCCTGGAGATCATTGTTTCTGTTCTGTTTCCTTTATCCTCAGTTTCCGGAGCAGGCAGCAATCCCTATCAGGCCTGTGAGGGATAGAAAATCCTATCCAAAAATGATTATTCAGAGATTCTCGAAGTAAAAAGCAGAAAAGTTGTTTATTTAATTAATTCTCATGAGAATAAGCAATTCCACCTCGAGAAGGGAAAGAGAGAGAGCTCACAGTAGAAGGGCTAAAGAAGGGGATAAGGTATACAGTTTTTATAGGTTTTAGATACAAAAGATTACATCATGAGTTGGAGAACATTAAGAGATAGGTGCTCCCCCACTCCTTAATTGGATGTTATTCGTGCCAAAAACAGCAGATTCCTAGTTCCGGGAGGAACCATACATCAGGCAACTAATTGTCCAGATGTTGGTAACTTGAACAGCGATAAATGTCATCATTCGAGGTTAAATACATATGTCTAAAATCTAAGTACATACTGGCTATCACTCAACATACTCACACAGGTCACAGAGACCTAGAGAAACTAAAATATAGAAGAGGAATTTAAACGTCCTTGGAAGTTCTTCACCTTATCTTTACTACACGCAGCTGCTGGAAGTTCTTCAACTACACACACACACACACACAGGCCTGCTCAAGTCAACCTTGGAGGAGGGAGTGAATGAATGCTTGGAAGGGGTGAATATTTGGAGGATCCAGGATATCAAGTAGAATATTGACGCTGGCTACTGGTAGAGAAACCCAGAGAAACCAGGGTACCTGAGACTCAAGGGTGAAGGGCAGGGACTTGGACTTTAGTTCTCTGCTCTACAGGAACCAAGCTAAGCTGGGTATCTAATCTCCATCCTCTTTCCAGTATCTGAGGTGGTACAAGGATGTAGGGTAATTATTGTGGATAAAATCCAAACAAAATCCGTTCTTAATTCCCCACCTCAGTCAGACTCTGAATTTTCTTTCTCCCAAATCTTAGTCATGTGGCCATGACTCCTTACATGAACAAATAAAATATATTTAACTGTATATAGCAATTTACTTGGGGTAGAATTGATAACAATAAATATCAATGACAAATAATGTAATACAGGCTGGTCCAGGGAGTCAGAGAGCTTTCTCCTCCTAGGGGGTACCAGTTTGGGGCTCGTATGAGGATTAAGGTCAGAGAGGATTCATGCTCTTTTCTCGTAGTCTTTGGTTGAAGACATATTATGAGACTTAGGGGAAAATATTTAAAGAAGGCTTAGGTTTGACTTGATCTTGGATGAATATTCAGAAAGATATTCATTGTACAACGTAGACCAGTACAGTACAGCTATTTTATTTCCTCCATGCAAAAGAAATGATACACACACACACACACACACACACACACTGACAAAGACTCAAAACATGAAAAAGTAACCTATAATTTTAATATTTCCAGGAGATTGATACTTAAATCATGAAAACATGGAGCACTTAGTGGAATTGTTGAATATGCATTTTGCTTTCACCTCAGCTCTGTATCGGTCCAAACTACTGTAATTCACAAGGTCTATACCTTCTGCCAGATCAAGCCATGGTTGAAGGTCCTCATCCTATCATTTTCTCCAAGGAAGTTATAGGTAAAGAAAATTCCTCCTGCTGATAGTCAGCTCAGGAGGTCCCAACCTTGTTAGCTCATAAAGCTATAATTATACATCCCAAGATTTCCAGGGAAAGCACCCTGAAGCTCATGGTTAGGTTCACCTAAGGAGCACATGGGCCTTCTGTCCCATGTAACGAGCTGCTGTAGCTGCCAGAGAATTACATGTTCCCCAGCACCTTCCCTTCCACCCAGAAGTTCAAGGAAGTATCCACATGCTCACTAGATAGGGAGAGAGAGAAAGTGGAAGTTGTCTCTCCCATTAAAGTCTATTGAGTGGATGGCCCTTCTTGGTTCAGTGGCCAATCTTTTATATAGCCCTTCTTCCTTCCTCCTCCTCATCTTTCTCCTCCTCTTCTCTTCATCTTCCTCTTCTTCTTCTTCTTCCTTCTCTTTTTCTTCCTCCTCCTCCTTCTCCTTCTCTCCTGTAATTGGGAGAGGGCAGGGGAATGGTACTGGTGGTGGGGGTAGAATAAAGTTATTATATCTCAAAAAGTAGGTTCCAACCAGATTATGTCAGGCTTTACTAGTGTAAGTAATGCTTCAGTATTATTCATAATTCAGTAATCAGTGTATTCATAACATGTTTTAAATAATTCCCTCAGAAATTTTGTCAGACATGACTTTCTTCAACAACGAGATGATCAGGTCAGTTCCAATGGTCTTATGATGAAGAGAACCATCTGCACTCAGAGAGAGGATTGTGGGAACTGATTGTGGATCACAATACAGTATTTTCATTCTTTTTGTTGTTGTTCACTTGCATTTTGTTTTCTTTCTCATTTTTTTCCTTTTTGATCTGATTTTTCTTGTGCAGCATGATAATTGTAGAGATATGTATAGAAGGATTGCACGTGTTTAACATATATTGGCTTACTTCTGTCTAGGGAAGGGAATGGGGGGAAGGGAGGGAAAAAATTTGGTACACAAGGTTTTGCAAGGGTGAATGTTGAAAATTATCCATGCATATGTTTTTTTAAATTAAAAGCTTTAATTTAATTTAATTTATTTAAGAAAAAAATAAAAGTATTCACAAATGAAAAAAAAATTTGTCAGAAATATTGTAAAATAGTATTTTCATAAAATAATAATGCACAAGCAATACTTTTACAACATACTTCATCTGCAGCCTTTACTTTATACCAGTCTACAAAAAGAAAGAAAACAAGACAGAAAGAAAAATAAATTTTAAAAGTAGCTCTCAAATCACAGAACTTAAAACACAATGAATGACCCTGCACCATCTATTGGCTAGAATGATACATTATTTTAAAATAATACTTCAACAAATATGTTTGAACTTTCCTGGTCTATACTTTATGTTATCCATATTCCAGAAGGCCACAGCTGGCTTATGGAAAATTAAGACTTCTCATTTGAAATACCCAGCTTTGTAAAATTTAAACAATGAAAATTATAGACCTCCTTCCACACATTGATTGACAAGGATGTAGATAGGGAATTGGGAAAGCAACAATGTGGTTCATGAATTTGACTGAATGAATGATTTTTAGGCAAAGATATATCATATAATTGTTTGTAAACCTAAAGAAGGTGACTCTGTGATCAAGTGGCAAGTATGACAGATGGATATAAACTGTATTTTGAAAATATCTGTAGCAGTTGTAATATGATAGGAAAAAATAATGTGATTTCTATTGGAGACAGTAGTTTGCTTATAGTCATAGTTTAAAGAGATGTTAAATTTCAGTTACAACTTAATGAATAAAAACATATAGTTTTTCCTCATCTAAGTTTATATACCCGCTAAATTTTATCCATGGATCTCTGGGTCTGAGCTATTTCACGTGCTCTATCTTGTCTCTCTGTCTCTGTCTCCCTGTCTGTCTCTCTTTCTCTCTCTCTCTCTGTCTTTGTCTCTGTCTCTGTGTCTGTGTGTCTCTGTCTCTGTCTGTCTTTTTATCTCTCTCTCTCTTTCTCTCTTTCCCTTTCTATCTTCCATATCATTTATATGCAAATAACTCACAAATATAATTGTTAGCTCCTCTCCTATCTTCTGAGCTCCAAGTTGGCATTTTTACCTTGTGTTAGAGCCTCTGCCAGTTATAGGCAATTGGTTGCTGTTCCATTTCATAAAAACAAGACTCCCCAACATATTAAATACTGAATGTTTTCTTGTTCATATTTACCTATAGCATACGTTAAAGCAGGGATGCTTATCCTAGAGAATCTGTGGATGTGTTTTTAATAAAAAAGTTTTCAATAACTGTATTTCAGTATAACTGGTTTCCTTTGAAATCTTTTTTTGGGGGGGATGGACAATTGAGATTAAGTGACTTACTCGGGGTCACACAGGTAGGGAATGTTAAATGTTTGAGGTCGAATTTGAATTCAGGTCTCCAGAGCCTGTACTCTGCACCATCGAGCTGCCCTTGAAGTCTTTTTTTTTAATCTTATACATTTAAAAACATGATTCTGAGAAGAGGTCTGTAGGTTTCATCAGCCTGCCAAAAGTATCTATAACTAAAAAGCCAAAAAAATTAAGAAACTTTGCTTTAAAATGTGGAAGCTGGTTTGGGGAGAGGTAAGAGTTAAGTCAGAAATTCAGACCATGAACAAACTTTGGCACCTTTGTTCTTTGTATGAGCTCATGACTATCTTGTAGGAGAACGTTTCTCTGAGGTCCAGCCAAGGTCAAGAAGAAGGCTCCTATCTTCATGAGAACACGCACAAAGTCAGCCTAGAATATCAGGCTCTTTCTCTTGTTGCCTTTCTCTCCACTTTGACCCTTCAACTGATAACAGTGCTTAAACATCTCCTGGTTTGGTAGTGGAGCTAAGAGATAACACCTTGTTTCCTAGAATCACTCGCCATTCTGGAACCTTCAAAAAGGGAAGGAATATTCCTGACACTTGTATAAATGGAGAACTTCATTTACAAAAAGGGAGAGCCTCAGCTGCTTCACCAGCATGCAAATTGCACAGACTTGAAGAAATGCAACTTCCCTCCCTGGATTTTCTTCTTTTCCTCTCCCTAATTTAGAAGCTGGATTACTACCTAACCACTCATTAGGAGAGATTTTTGCACTCCTGTGCTGGAAGTGAAATAGGTGGGAGAAAGTGATCATATTTCCTTTTCATTTTAAGACTACTAGATCTCACACAAATAATGTACATGCAAACTGTATCAGTGAGTAACGCATTTCATACCTGGATGTTCCATAGGATGTTCTCTTTCTTTTTGAATCTGTGTGTGTCTCTGTCTTTCTCTCTCTTCCCTTTCCTCCTCTCTTTTTTCCTTTCCCCTTCTCCTTTCTTCCCTTCCTTTCTCTTTCTCTATCTCTGTCTCTTTCTCTCAATGTCTCTGTCTCTATCTCTCTCTGTCTGTCTGTCTGTCTCTCTGTTTCACTCTCTCTCCTCTCTTTCCCTCTCTCCTCTCCTTCTCTCTTTCTCTCTCCCTCTCTTTTTCTTCTTTCTCTCTCCATCCCCACCTTTTTCTCTATCTGTCCAATCAGGGTACTTGCCCAGGATCCTACAATAGACTCTGGGCCCAATGTTCTATCCCACTGTGCCACCTAGCTGTGTCTTCCATAGGCATCTCAAACTTGTCTAAAACAGGCCTAAAAGTCACATCTTCTCCTAATGTATCTGTTCCTAAGAAAGACACCATCATTCTTTCACTCACCTATGGTTGCAACCCAGAAGTCATTTTCAATTCTTTGTTCTCCCCATCCCCATATATGATCAATTGCCAAGTCGTATTCATTCTTCATCTATTACATCTCTCCCATTCATCTTCTCTCAAGCAAGACAGCTATCACCTTAATTCAGTCCCTCATTACCTGTCACCTGAACTATTGTAATTACCTCCTAATAGGTCTCCCTGAGTCTGGTTCTCTTCCTTCCAACCCATCATTAACACACAGTTATCAAATGGCTAATCCTAAAGTCAATCGATCAATAAGCAATTATTATGCAGCTACTACCCAAGTCCTGGGTGCATGAAGACAGAAATGAAACCGTTTCTACCCTCAAACAACTTACATTCTGTATGAGATAAGAAGTACAAATATAAGCATATGTGGAATAAATGCAAAACAATTACAGGGTAGTTGAGGATGCAGTTGAGGAAATAATGAATTTTTACCTAGAAGATGGCATCTGAGCTGAACTTGAAGCAAGTAGGGATCCTATGGCAATGGGTGGGGAAAGAACAAAGGCATTAAAAATATAAGGGATGGCCAGTACAAAGGCACTGATTGAATCAAGAGATGGAATATTTTGTATAAGGAAGAAAAGATTAGTTTGACTAGATTATAAAAGGTAATCATGTATAATGATTCTGGAAAGATAACTTAGAACCAGATTGTAAAGGACTTTAAAAGAGGTGATAGGTTTAGAGGACAGATTTATATAGAAATTTGGGATATATAGAAATAGAGATATATATATCTACCCCTATATTATTTATTGTTCTGCTTCTTTGTATCCCCATTTAGGATTTTCTTGGCAACAATATTGGAGTGGTTTTGTGCTTTGCCATTTCCTTCTCCAGCTCATTTTACAGATGAGGAAACTGAGGCAAACAGGATTAAGTTATTGGTACTTACATACAACTAGTGAGTGTGAGGCCAGATTTAAATTTAAGAAGTTTGGCTCCAGGCTTGGCACTTTATCTACTGCACCATTTAGCTATGCATATGTTTATCTCTATATCTATAGCTATATCTAATTTAACCTATATCTATATCTATCTAGCTCTAGTTCTATCTATATATATATGTATATGAATATATATGATGAATGGAGAAATTTATTGTGCTCAACTATACATATGTATATTTGTAATGGTTTTGTTTTTCTTTTGTTCTTAATGGGGGCTATGCAGGGAGAGGTGCCAATTTTTAATGATTGAAAAAAAATTAAGTTAAAACAATTTAAGAAATACAATTAACATTATGTTCTCAAAGACAAACAATAATAACAAAAAAGATACTTGGAAACAAAAAAGTATTTCACTTTTTTTTTGTATCTCCAATACCTAGAGGGCACCTGGAACTTAATGAAAACTTTGTAAATGGCATTTTAGAAAGCCAAATAGCATTTCTATTTCATCCTAGAAGAAACAGGGAATTATTGGAATTTATTGAGCTGAGGAATGACGTCTATATTTTATAGATCTACACTGTAGCAATTGTACAAAGGATGGGATTGTACAAAGGAAAGAGATTTGAGTCAGGAGACAAACACAATATTAAACCAAAAAAGATATTTTCAAAATACAGTTTATATCCATCTGTCATACTTGCCACTTGATCACAGAGTCGCCTTCTTTAGGTTTACAAACAATTATATGGCATATCTTTGCCTAACAGTCATTCATTCAGTCAAATTCGTGAAAAATTTGGTACACAAGGTTTTGCAAGGGTGAATGTTGAAAATTATCCATGCATATGTTTTTTTAAATTAAAAGCTTTAATTTAATTTAATTTATTTAACAAAAAAGTAAAAATATTCACAAATGAAAAAAAATTGTCAGAAATATTGTAAAATAGTATTTTTCATAGAATATAATGCACAAACAATACTTTTACAGCATACTTCATCTGCAGCCTTTATTTTATACCAGTCTACAAAAAGAAAGAAAACAAGACAGAAAGAAAAATAAATTTTAAAAGTACCTCTCAAATCACAGAACTTAAAACACAATGAATGACCCTGCACCATCTATTGGCTAGAATGATACATTATTTTAAAATAACGCTTCAACAAATATGTTTGAACTTTCCTCATCTACACTTTATGCTATTCATATTACAGAAGGACACAGCTGTCTTATGGAAAATTAAGACTTCTCATTTGAACTACCCAGGTTTGCAAAATTTAAACAATGAAAATTATAGAAATGAAATGGTTGACATGTGAGCATGTCTTAGTTTGCTAAGTTTGTTCATCCTTTGTTCTTGGAGAGAACCAATGATATCATGACCATGATGTCTTGATTTGCTTGTGATTGGATTTGGATTGGATTGGATTGGATTGGAGACAGCTGCACAAAGTTGTTAACTTTGCTCTCTGCTCCAGAATCATTGGAATCCAGTAGCAAGACAAAGGTCAAGATCATGAGTAGGGGGAGAGAGATGAAGAAAGTGACAACTGATGGAATGTAGGAGATGAAAGACAGTAAAATGCTCAGGATAACAACCAAGTTATGATCCTGCATTTAGAAGAGAGATGGATCTTGGAGTTACATTTAGCCTATTTAATTCTGTTCTGGAACACTGAGTGTGGGATGCTTACAGGATACATAGTTTAGAAAAGAGAAATCGAGGACATGGAGTTGGGGCATATTCTTACTTAGGAGATGGGACATGATGATAATATAACAAAGGAGCTATCAGGCAGGTAAGAGAAGAAACAGTAAAGAGTGTGGTCTTCAAAAACTCCAGAGAAGAGAAAATATTTAAAAGGAGAGTGTGACCAACAGTGTTAAATGCTACAAAGTCAAGAAGCATGAGGATTGAAAAAAAATTTACATTTTTCAGCAATTTTTAAATCATTGGTAACTTTTTACTTGTTATTTGATATTTTTAATTGAAGTTTTTTTATTTTAAAAACATATGCAAGGATTTTTCAACATTGACCCTTGTAAAACCTTATGTTCCAATTTTTCCCTCTCTTCCTCAAACCCCCTCCCCTAGATGACAATATATGTTAAACATGGTAAAAAAATTTGTGTTAAATTCAAAATAGGCATACATATTTATGAAATTATCTTGCCGCACAAGAAAAATCAGATCAAAAAAGAAAAAAATGAGAAAGAAAATAAAATTCATGTTGGTGACTTTTTAGAGAACAATTTCAGCTGAATGATGAGACTGGAAACCAGAGTGCAAAGGGCTGAAGACTAAAATAAAAGAAGTAATGAAAAAAGTGAGTGTAGATAGTTTTTTCTAGGAGTGTGGATAAGGAAAAAAAAAAAAAAGAAATATAAGACGATAGCTTGTGTATATTGGTAGAGTATAATTAAGGGTTTTTGTTTGTTTAGGATGGGGAAAACTTGACCATATTTGTGTGCAGCAGGGAAGGAATCAGTAGATAGAGATTTAAGATTTAAGAATTGGAAAATGTATGAAGAAGCAACCTGCTGGAAAAGACAGGATGGGATTGGATCCAAAGTCTTAGGCAAAAGGGCCATTATCAACAATTAGAAAAAAAGAAGATAGGATAGAGGAGGATGATGAGCTTTTTAATGATCAGAAAGGAAAAGGGGAGAGTAAACAGCTTCTATTTTCTCAGCTAATTAGATGACATTCTCAGCTGAAAGAATGGGTGTGGTGGGAGGTGGAGAGGTTTGAGATAAGAGAAACTTTGGAACAGCCTCTCTAGAAAGTGAGGTAGATAATCAATTATAAAGGCGTCAACTGATTGCCTCGCTGCAGTGAGGGTCTGATTAAGGTTAAATAAAATTCAAATTCCTCTGTGCTTTTCACAACCTTGACTCCAATTTATTTTCCAAGGTGATTACACATTCTTTTTCTGGGTAAATGTTATTTTTTCCTAATAGAACATAAATTTCTTAGTGCTATTTTTGTCTTTGTATCCTCAGTGCCTACCATATTATACATTGATAGCTACAAAATTGAATTGAATTGAGAGTCTATAGTCCATTTCCCTTTAGATCAGATTTTATGGCCTCTTTCAACTTTTCCTTATTCGGTGATATTTTTGATCACTTATTGTAGTAGATTTTCTTGACATTGGGGGAAGTGGTCGGAGAGGCAAAAGAGGTCAGAGGGTAAAATGCATTAGTAACATTGAGCTCTGTCCTTGAGCATACAATCTAGTAGCTAAAATCCAATTTCAGGCTATATAAAGAGCTTCTCTCTTTGTGTGATGTATTAAGGCAGCCTTTATCTTAGATGTATGGTGCATTATCTTAATGTGGGGCCAATTTCATCAGCAAGGCAAAGAAAAGTACTTTGTGGAGAAAATAGATTTTGTATTCAGTCTCAGGCACCACAGTTAAGGAAGCACTTTGATAGCTAGTTTGCCTTCCTCAAGCCTCCCCCTTTCTTCTAACAGGTGTGAACAAAGTAATTATAGTCCTAAAATGCAGGTTGGAACATGGCATTCCCTAGCCTCAGTCATCCCATGTTGCCTCCAGGATAAAATACTACCTCTTCTGGCATTAGTCAATTTTCTTAGTTTTATTATACATTATTCTCCTTTACTCACTTTATCATTCAGTAAAACTGATCTTGTAGTTCCTCATACATGATCTTCTATCTCCTACCTATTTTCTTGCCTTTGCATGGACAGTTCCTCCTGCCAAGAATGCCATCACTTTTCACCTTTACCTCTTAGGAAATCTACTTTCAACACTGGGAAATGAATGTAAACTGCTTGTATTTTTGTTTTTCTTCCCAGGTTATTTTTACCTTCTGAATCCAATTCTTCCTGTGCAACAAGAGAACTGTTCGGTTCTGCACACATATATTGTATCTAGGATATACCATGACCTATTTAACATGTATAGGACTGCTTGTCATCTGGGGGAGGGGGTGGAGGGAGGGAGGGGAAAAATTGGAACAGAAGTGAGTGCAAGGGATAATGTTGTAAAAAATTACCCTGGCATGGGTTCTGTCAATAAAGTTATTTAAAAAAAAAAAAAAAAAAAAAAAAAGGAAACCTACTTTCCTTCAATGTCAAACTCAAGTGCTATTCTTCTATGAGACCTCTTGTGGCCCCCCCAACTAATTAGTACATTCTCCCCAAATAACCGTTTTCTCTCTCTCTCTTCCCCTCCTTCTCTCTTTCTCTTCCTTCCATATGTATGTAAAATACACATATGTATATATGCATGCGTACATATATACATGTAGACACATATATGTTATGTGTATATTTAAATTTTTACATGTAAGTTCCTCTGATTGTGATGCAGTCAGGGAACCTAATGATGCAGTTAGTGGCAGTGCAGAGAGTTGACTTGTGAGAATTCCCTTCTGGTCAGCACAGGTCCAACCTGAAAGAATTCACAAACCCAAAATATTAGACTGTCAAAAGGAAGTTTATTGCTGGCACTGCAGAAATCAGCTTTTGCTAGGGAGACTGACTTCCGAGTGACAGAGTCCTGGCAGAGAGATAAAGGTCCTAGCAGAGAAATCCCGGTAGAGAGATAAATAGAAGTGTTAACACTGAGAAGAGAATGTCTTCATAGCGGGCAGGGGTCCTGACAGGTAGCTATGCCAAGGCAGGAGAGATTCCTTGACAAGGTGTGGTCCTGCTTTGGGCCTCTGTAAAGAAATGAGCCCCAAATTGCCCTTTAATAGGAAATCTGAGACTGAAGTTTCAATTGTATGAAATTATAAAAGGGCCATTCTACATCAGGCAACTGATAAACTGATAAACATTTATTATGCACCTACTATGTGTCAGGTACCAAGTAAAAAAGACAAAAGACAGTCTCTGACTTTAAAAACCTCACAGCATAAGGAGGGAGACAACTTGCAAAAAAAAAAAAAAAAAAGGATGAATTGGAAATAATTAACAGTTGGAAGGCACTGGAACTAAAGCTGATCAAGAAAGGCTTCTGTTGATATTGGAAGGAAACTGGGAGAGCCAGGAGGCGGAGGTGAGGAGGGAGAGGATTCCAAGCTAGGAGGACAGTCAGAGAAAATGAGAGGAGAGAAGGTCAATGTCACTTCATTGCAGAATGTCTGTCTGTCAGTGGGTGGCGGGGAGGGACTAGGTGTAAGAAGCCTGGAAAGATCAGGAGAGCCAAATTATGAAGGGCCAAGTGAGATCAGCAAATGAAATATTATACAGGGAAAAGAGAAGAGAGCCCGGGAGAGATTCTGGGGGACACTCCTAGTCAACTAGCACAATCTGGATGAAGATTACGATAAGGAGAGTGAGAAGTCAGATGGGGCAGAGAAGAAACAGGAGACAACAGTGTCACAAAGAGAAGAAGATGGTTTTAAAAAAGGATGAAGATAGAGAAGTGGTTATTAGATTTGTCCATTATTTTGCATAAGAGATTAGTTGCACTCTAAGATACCACTACACACCTGTCAGATTGGCTAAGATGACAGGAAAAAATAATGATGATTGTTGGAGGGGATGGGGGAAAACTGGGACATTGATGCATTGTTAGTGGAGTTGTGAACGAATCCAACCATTCTGGAGAGTAGTTTGGAACTATGCTCAAAAAGTTATCAAGCTGTGCATACCCTTTGATCCAGCAGTGTTACTACTGGGCTTATATCCCAAAGAGATTATAAAGAAGGGAAAGGGACCTGTATGTGCACGAATGTTTGTGGCAGCCCTCTTTGTAGTGGCTAGAAACTGGAAACTGAATGGATGCCCATCAGTTGGAGAATGGCTGAATAAATTGTGGTATATGAATACTATGGTATAATATTTTGTTCTGTAAGAAATGACCAACAGGATGATTTCAGAAAGGCCTGGAGAGACTTACATGAACTGATGCTGAGTGAAATGAGCAGGACCAGGAGATCATTATATACTTCAACAACAATACTATATGATGACCAGTTCTGATGGACCTGGCCATCCTCAGCAATGAGATCAACCAAATCATTTCCAATGGAGCAGTAATGAACTGAACCAGCTACACCCAGAGAAAGAACTCTGGGAGATGGCTAAAAACCATTACATTGAAGTCCCAATCCCTATATTTATGCCCACCTGCATTTTGGATTTCCTTCACAAGCTAATTGTACAATATTTCAGAGTCTGATTCTTTTCGTACAGCAAAATAACGTTTTGGTCATGTATACTTATTGTGTATCTAATTTATATTTTAATATATTTAACATCTACTGGTCATCCTGCCATCTGGGGGAGGAGGTGGGGGGTAAGAGGTGAAAAATTGGAACAAGAAGTTTGGCAATTGTTAATGCTGTAAAGTTACCCATACATATAACCTGTAAATAAAAGGCTATTAAAAAAAAAAAAAAAAAAAAAAAAAGAGATTAGTTGCAGATGTCTCTGATTAGTTAATTTGGAGAAGGGGGGGGTCTGGCACCCACCCCCCACATTAGTAACTCTGGAGAGAAAAGTTTGGTGAAACGGTGAGGTTGAAAGCCAGACTGTTGAGAGTTAAGAGAGTGAGAGGAAAGGAAGTGAAGGGGCTCCTATCATAGGTGATCTTCTCAAGGAGTTTAGCCACAAAAGGCAGGAACAATATGGAATAAGCTAGAAGGTGTGTGGTTCAGATACCATTTAATAAAAAAGCTGGAGAGATATCTAGAAGCAAAGCAAAGTTTATTATACCTTCTCCCAAGAAAGGGGGTCCCACCCATCGAGCAGACAATCGAAGGGAGGAGGCACCTTCAGGGGACAGGGTCAACACTTTTAATTCCTAACGCAAATACCCCCTCCCACCACTGACCCTCATCCTTATTGGCTGAGGATCTTACATTCTAAACTCGGGAACTACTCAAGAAATTGAACTTGGCCAATAAGTATGTAGTTGCCCATATTTGACTAAAATAGGGAGGATAGCAGGGAGGAGGCTTAAGTATGCCCTCAGGAGGATAGCAAGGGAGGGGGCTTAAGTATGCCCTCAGGGGGATAACAGGGAGGGGCCTTAAGTATGCCCTAGGCTTACTGCTTAAAGTCCTTCAGGCCTACTCAAACTTTGAAATAAATGAAGCCTTACTCGATTTTCACAACTGTCTTGAAAGATCTCACCTCATCTCGTTCAAAGGGATGGATGGATAAAACAAGAGCTTTTGAGCATGAGGGAGACATGGATACGTTTGTGGGCAGAACGGAGGTGCAGTAAAGAAGAAAAGATTAATGAATAGTGGTGATGAGAATTGTGACATTTCAAAAGTTAGAAATAATTGCTGGGTAGTCATTTTATTAATAATAAAAATATTTTAATAAAGAGGTCAATGGCATTGTCAACTGCCAAGCCGGATAATGGCAAAGGACTCATGGCCTATACACCCTTGGAATGAGGGTGGCAATCGGCTCTGGTTAATAATTAGTGAGATAATGGATATTACAGGTCTGGGCTACTCTAATCAATTACTTCTAAATTACCCTCAGCCTTGGGCAATCTAATCAAAGAGTTTATCCCCACCCAAACGTGAGCGGAAGTCAACGAGCTGGTTTTGCCTTAAATTCTTTGGAAGGTTGGATTGGAGACTGACCAAGACTGAAGAGGGTTTATTGACTCTCATGATCAGTAATGTCCCCTAAGAGACTAAACTTTAAAATGAAGACTTAGAAAAAGGAGAAACTCTGGATCTTTCAAAATCTTTGGTTATTAATAATTGTTTCTCTCAGAGAAGGGGTAATGTGCTGGAGAAGACAGGATGCGATGGAATCACTTGTCCATGTAGAAATGTTTGCCTTGGCATTTGATTATGTGATACAGGAGTGAAGGAGAAAATAGGATGAACAAGAAATGTTTAGCTTGGAGAATAAATGACTGAAGGGGTGAATGGTAGCAGTCATCAAGTATAGGAAGATGGATCTTAATTTATTTTCTTTGGCAAAAGAGGGCAGGACCAGAAACCAAGGGTTGGTGTTGGAGAAGGAAATTAAGGCTTGATGCTTTGCTATAAAATCTTTTTACTATTAGCCATTAGAGCTAGTCCAGAAAATGAATGAGCTGCCTAAGGAAATGATTGGTTCCATTCCATCTGAAGCCTTCAAGTCGATGTTGGATGTCCACTGCATTGTCATATTAACAATAGCAATAACAATAGCTAACATTGATATCATGCTTACTATGGGCTTGGCACTATGCTAATTGCTATACAATTATTTGCTCTTCACAGCAATCCTGGGAAGTAAGTGCTATTATTAATCCTTATTTTGCAGATGAGGAAACTGAGAGTCAAACAGATTATATGATTTGACCAGAGTCATACAGCTAGTAAAAATGTCTGAGGTCTGAACTCGAGTCTTCCTGTCCCCCCTGGGCAGCTAGGGAGTGCAGTGGATAGAGCACAGGGTAACCACTTAATAAATTGCTCCTTCCTGTTCTCCGTTTCCATTGTTGTAGTATTAGACCAGACTGGGAGGCAGCTAGGTGACTCAGTAGTTAGAGCTCTGGCCCTGGAGTTGGAAAAGTTCTAGATTCAACTCCAGCCTCAGACACTAACTTGGACAAGTCACTTAGCTTTGTTTACCTCAGTTTCCTCATCTGTAAAATGAATTGGAGAAGGAAATAACAAACCATGCCAGTATCTTGGACAAGCAAACCCCAAATGGAGTCATGAAGAGTGGGACAGTAGAATGAAGAAAAATAACTTACTGACTTGAGGTCATTGCATTATATAGTTGCCCCAACTAGCTGTGTTTTATTAGGGTTTTACTTTTCAGATATGCGTTGCACTGGATATAGAAGGCTAGAATTCTGATTTTTTGACTTATTTTCAGTGGTCCTTGCTCCCTCAATTAATGCTTGAGATTCAGCTGTAAAATGAGAGGGTTGGCCTCTACCATCCCTCTCAGCACTAATTCTGTGATGCTGTGAACACTTCATAACTTAAGTTTGGAGCACAATGAATTTCCTTTTGAAAGAAACAAGGATGATGACTAATACAATTCTGGGCTTACTCAGATTTATGGGTGGTACCAGAAAAGGCCTAACCTGCCTCAAGCAGTCCGGAGTCTCTAACAAAATTCTGCAAGGAACTGGGTTCAGCCAAACTACTCCCCTGCCCATAAACTGCATGAGTCATTCCCGTGGCACCCTACCAATTACAGGCCAGGGAAGAAGGCAGGTTCCCCTCACCATCTCCCAGCTTTGCAGAGTCAGCTGCACAGGAAAAAAAATCTTCTCTGCCTTTTTTCTCTCCAGCAAGTTTCCACAAGTGTTTGAGGTGTTTTTTGTTGGCCATACAGAAACCTGAAGGAGTTCAGAAGATTATTGGGCCAGAAAGAAACTGCCTTCCAGGAGTAGTTAGAAGATTAGGAGCGCACAAATCTCTCCCAAGGCACTTGAAATTCTTCCATTAAAATATCATTTCTTTGGGTTTAGAACACCTTTCTGCTCTCTGAATAACAAATCCTAAGAGAGATCAAAAGTTGAGAGCTAGAAAAAATCTTAGAAGCCATCCATGATTGACCTGGAATTGTTAAATAATTCAACACACAGTAAGTAACAGAGGCAAGACCTGGGTGCTCTGGTTCTGGTGTAAAAAGGCCCGAGTTCTTCTACCTCTGATTCTGTGACCTTGCATATATCACCGGGTCTGATTTCCCATTGTAAAATGCAGAGGCCGAATTAAATGTCTTCTGATGCTTCTTCTAATTCTCTAGGTCTAATCCTATAACTTGAGAAATGATCAGTGAATGCACTGCTAGGAATTCTGGATCTTAATGGAATATGATCATGGAATTTTAGACCCAGAATGGACCTTAGTTCAAACTTATTATTTTACTTTTATTGAGAAACTGAGGCTTTGAGAAGCCCACCATCAGATAGCAAAGTCATTGACAGAACCAGGTCGAGGAAATAAGTTTGCCTGACCCCTAGTCTGTGGGAGAAGCACAGAAGCGGGGAGAGGGGCTGAGGGATGGAGGCAAGGGGCTGGGAAAAAGCCCAAAAGTAATTTCATAATATTTATACCTTGTTCACCACTAACCAGGGATATACATGGACATCTTATTCTCCTTGCCTTGATACTTCATTGTTAAAAGCTTCCCTAATAAGAAGAGGGTCTATACAGCCCTTTCTGAGACTAGAAATTCTCAAAACAAATGATTTCCTAGGAAGTGAGCCACAAAATTGAGTTTCCAAAGATGGTAGACCACTATTGATTCTTTCCTATCTCTGGAGACACAGGGAAATAACAAGAAAGAACCTATCCCTTGTCTAGTCATGTCCAAGTCTTTGTGACCCTGTGGTCCACAGCATGCCAGTGGGGTTTTCTTGGCAAAGATACTGGAGAAGTTTGCATTTCTTTCTCCAGTGGACTAAGGTAAACTGACTGAGGCTAACTGACACAAGGTCTGAGGCTGGATTTGCCCGCAGATTCTTCCTGACTTCAGGCTCAGTTCTCTTTCTACTGAACTACCTAACTGCTTCCAAGTCTACAACAATATGAATGAAGAGGAAAGGAACAAATATTTATTAAGTGCATACTATGTTATAGGCACTATACTAAATACTCTATAAATATTATCTCATGTGATCCTTACAACAACCCTGAGAGATTATTCCTATTTTACAGTTGAGGAAATTGAGGTAGATCCACAGTCAATAACTGAAGCTACATTTGAACTCAGGTTTTCCTGACTTGCTCTATCCATCTACCTGCCTCACCACTACATTGAATCTGACAAATGAAAAACAACAAAGCTCCATCCCAAAGAAGAGCTTTGAGATGGTATCTCTCTCCCTTGTTTTCAGGACCATTGGACTGTAGCTTTAAAGCCAGAAGAAACTTCAGAATTCTTCTCATTTTATAGATAAGGAAATTAAGGCTGAGGAGAGTAAACTTCCAGAGTGGGATTTGAACCTCTGACTCCAGAGAAAGTATCTTTCCATTAGAACATGTTGCCTCCATGAGAAGACACTGAATCTCCAGACATTAGTGGATCATTTTTTCCCCATATACTACACTGCCTCCCATATATTAGTTTTGCTGGACACCCCCCCCTTTTTTTTTTTTCAATGTCTACTATATATAAATAATAGCTCTCTGAGTAAGGGAAAAGATGTATTTGGAACTGTAGAAACAAAAGATAGCATTGCCTTGTGCCTTTATTTGCTTTCCTAACATCACAGAGCTAATGGTTATCTCTATTAGAAGAGTGAGCCAGAACCCAAGGTGACCAGCATTAGTGGACATCCATGCCTTGGGTATGAGATGAGGATTGAGATGGAGTTCACTCCAGCCAGTATCGTGCTATGTGTCACATTTCATAAATGAAAAAGAAAAAGAGGAAAGACTGTCTAGAAAGGGGAAGTGATTGGGGGAGAAGGATAATTTTGCTGAAGAAAGGGGAGGGGAAGGGTAAAGGAGACAAGAGAAGATTGAAGGTGAGGAACAAGTACAGGGTCAAAATCAGAGGCCATCTAGGGAACAGTGTTAAATCTCAAATCCCAGTCACAGTCACACTATTTTCTGAAGGACATTGACAAGGTGAGAAACAGCTAGGGGAAGGTGACCAGGAGGAGATCATACTGCTCTTATAAGGACAAGAGTGGGGGAGTCCATTAAGCCAGGAGAAAAACACTGTGGAGGACAGCTATAATAGATGAATTTAAGTATTGAGAGTTCATATGGAAGAGGGATTAAAATAATTTTATTTGATGAGACAGGATAGAACCAGAAATAGTGGATGGAAACTGCAGAGGCATATTTCAGTTCA
Organism: Sarcophilus harrisii; assembly: GCF_902635505.1. Taxonomy (NCBI): domain Eukaryota; kingdom Metazoa; phylum Chordata; class Mammalia; order Dasyuromorphia; family Dasyuridae; genus Sarcophilus; species Sarcophilus harrisii. Next base: position 144,017,169 of record NC_045431.1, read on the forward strand.
GTATACTAGTACTACTGCTGCTGCTATTGCTACTACTACTACTATTAATTGAGAACCAGCATTGTAAATCTAGCACCCTATCTACTGTGTCAGCTAGCTGCCTCTAAGCAAAAATTCATAGTATCATAAGATTTAGGACTAAAATCTTAGCTATCACCTAATCTAACCTCTTCATTTTACAGGTAATGTTCATGGATTACTTGAAGGCAGGAAGACCTGAATTGATAATGCCGCAGATATTTACCAGCTGTGTGACCCTGGACAAGTGGCTTAAATTCTCAGTTTTCCCATATATAACATGGGGGTCATAATTATACTGCCTCTTGGGTTGTTGTAAAGATATGAGTTAATAATTGTGCAGGTTTTTCAAACCTTAAAGAGCTATGTGAATTCTAGCTATCATTGATTGAGGGATAGAAAATTGACTTGCCTAATATATAATAACTAATAACTTGCTAGCTGAGGTGGGATTCAGATGTAGGTTCTCTGACACTAATTCCAGGGAGCTTTCCATCACACTTTGCTGCCATTGTTCAGTCATGTCTAAATCTCCCTGACCCCATTTGGGGTTTTCTTGGCAAAGATACTAGTGGTTTGCCATTTCCTTCTCTAGCTCATTTTACAGATGAGAAAACTGAGATAAACATGGTGAAGTGTCTCAGGCAAGATTTGAACTCATAAGGATAAATCTTTTTGATTTCAAACCCAGTGCTCTATGCACTGTGCTATCTACCTGCTCCCACCACTTTTCTCTCAAACAATTAGTGCTAGACCACAATGAAGTAGGCTGCTTTTTCAGGTAATGTTTCCCATTAATGGAAGTATTCAAGTTGAAGTTGATATCACTTGGGGATAAATTGTGAGTGTCAATACATATATAATAGTTTCAAACAATCAAGAAGTATTACACAAGTGTAAAACACAGTCCATCCTTCAGAACCTCATAAAGAGTAGAATATAGTCAGTCGAGGGCTGGTCTTAGAGTTAAAAAACCTCAGTTCCACTACTTACTAGCTAAGTGATCATGGAAAAATTACAATCTTTCTGCACCTCAGTTGCATCATTTGTAAAATAAAAATATTAGACCTATCTTCTAGAGTTGTGTGGATCAAACAAGGTAATAGAGAAAGAGCTTCACAAACCTTAAAAATACTATAGAAGTTTATTGGGTGTTATTGTTGCTGGGGTTTTTTTTTTTTAATCATTACTTACCCCTTCTAGGCTTTTACGAATAAAAAACTTTGTAAATTTTTAAATGGTAGATAAATGTGAGTTATTTTTAACCTACTTTTTCTAACCATATGGAATATACAAGGTTATTACCAGAAAACTGTCATTTTTAGACACTTTTAAAAAAGCAACCAATTCTACATTTGGAAATTTGAAAATTCTAAAACATGAAATAAGAAAGGGTTTTGAGGTTACTGATCCCCCCCTCCCCATACTTATGGTTTCATTGTCTTAGAAATTCCCAGAGAGGAACTTTTCTACTAGGATTGATCATTACTCTAGAGTGTTAGAATAGTCTAAGACACTGAGAAGTTGACTTATTCAAGATCATTCAGAGTGTTTCAAAGACAAGATTTTAACTCATCTTTTCTTGACTCTGAATGCAGTTCTCTATCACCTACATTATAAAGAGAACGATTTTCTCATTTCTCTAAGGCAAGATTTGGTAATCCAGTATTTAGCATTTCCTTTTATTATAAATATAGGTTAAAAAAAAGTGGTATTACATTTCCCTAAACTGGGAAAGAATCCATGAGACCAAAAAAAAAAGTAACAACTCCTGTTCTTTTTTTAAAATTGTATTTTTTCCCAATTACATGTAAAGCAATTTTTAACATTCATTTTTGTAAAATTTTATGAATTTTTATAAATATATAAATACATGCTACATATATAATATATATTTATATTAATATAATTTATATATTTATAAATTTATATATATATAGTTATACATTATATATATAAATTTATGAATAAAATTATTTATAAATTTATAAAAATTTATAAAATTATAAAATTTAGGGAGGGGAATCTCCCTAGTTAAGCAAATTGATATAGGTTATATTTTATGTGCAATTATGTAAAACATTTCTATTTTAATTATGTTGCAAAAAATGGAAAAAATAAAATGAACATTATATGCTCTGATGTGCATTCAGACTTCATTAGTTCTTTCTGAGGAGGTGGATAGCATTTTCCATCATGAGTCCTTTGGAACTACGTTGGATCATTGTGTTGCTGAGAAGAGCTAAGTGACTGATCATCGCACAATATTGTTGTTTCTATGTATGATATTCTCTTGATTCGGCTCATTTCATTTTGCATTAGTTAATATGTCTTTCCAGAACAATCACTATTCTAAGGCTGACTGATGAAAATAAATAACTGTCCTTCTTACCAGGTGTCTGCAATACAGAAGAGTCATTAGCAAAAGGATGGCCAATGATACCAATAGTTAAACAAAAGAAAAGCCAAGATCACTATATATCTTTCCTTTTTTTTAAATTAAGATTTTTTATTTTCAAAACATACATGGATAATTTTTCAGCACTGACTCTTCCAAAACCTTGTTTTCCAAATCCACCCCCCTTCCCTCCACCCCCTTCCCTAGATGGTAAGTAATCCAATATATGTTAAACATGGTAAAAATACCATATATCTTTCAAAGAGCTTTTTAGAATCTGGTCCTCACATGGTATCAACATTCAAATCAGTTTGAAAATCTATACAGCAATTGGTAAACAATGCTACCTTTCCATTCTTCTGATACCTTACTCTCCCCAAAGACTGTGATGGCCAGTGATACTGACTTTCTTGCTCCATTTCCAGACTCCATGAATTTTCTCTGGTTAGCCTCTATGTCTGGAATGCTCTCTCTTCATTTAAACCACTTGGTTTCTCTGCTTCCTCCAGGTTCCAGCTAAAAATCATACTTTCTTCAAGAAACCTTTTCTTTATCCCTCTTAATTCTAGCATTTTCCCTCAAGTGATTCTGACCAGTTTGTCCATCTATATATTGTGTATGCATAGTTGTTTACATGTTGTCTCTCTTATTAGACTGAGCTCCTGGAAAGCTAGGAAAGTACCCCCAGTACTTAGAATAGTGGCTAGCACATAGTAGGCACTTAACATGTTTACTAACTGACCTATTTTAAAAGCATTGAACAAAGAATCAGAAGACTTGGACTCTAGTACCAGCTTTGCCATCAACTAATTGGGTGAGGTTGGATAGCACATTTAACTAATCTGAACATGTTTCTTCATTTATAAAATGAGAAGCTCTTGAAAATCCCTTTTCTGCCTTTCTTTTCTCCTTCCCTTCTTCCTTTATTCTCTTCTCCCTTCCTCCCTTCTTTTCTCCTTCCCTCTATCTTTTTCTTCCTTCCTTCCTTCCTACTTTAATTCCTCCCTTCCTACTTTAATTCCTCCCTCTTTCCATTTCTGTCTCCCTACCTTTCTTCCTTCCTTCCTTTTTCCCTCCCTTCCTTCCTTCTTTCCTTTTTCCCTCTCTTCTTCTTTTCCTCCCTTCCTACCTTCTTCCTTCTTTTCTCCCTTCCATCCTCTTTCCCTCCCCCCTTTCCTCCATTGCTACCTTTCTTCCTTTCTCCCTCCTCTCCTTTCCTTCCTTCCTTTCTCCCTCCCTCCCTCCTCTTCCTTCCTTCCTTCCTTCCTTCCTTCCTTCCTTCCTTCCTTCCTTCCTTCCTTCCTTCCTTTTTTCCTTCTTTCTTTCAAGACAAATTGAGGTTAAATGACTTGCCCAGGGTCACATAGTTGATAAGTGTCTGAGGCCAAATTTGAACTTGGGTCCTCCTGATTCCAGTTTTAGAACTCTCTCCACTGCACCACATAGCTGTCCCCTTCTTTACTTATTTTATAAATTCAATTTATTTTATTTTATTTTCAGTGATATAATTGTTTAATCATATCAAATAATCAAATATTAAAATTAGATTCAGTTCTAGTAATAATAAAAATGAAAATAATAATAACTAGTATTTATAAAGTATTTTAAGGATTGTGAAGCACTTTATATGTTTTTTTATTTCATCCTTATGTCATGAAGTAGATGTGATTATCATTCCCATTTGACAGATGAGAAAACTGAGAATGACAGAGGTTAACCAGCTCCCACAGGATAGCACAGTTTGTAAATGTCAGAGACAAGGATTTAATGAAGTTTCCTACCTCTGAGTCTAGCAGAAATAGTCAGGCTTATAGTGTGTGTGTGTGTGTGTGTGTGTGTGTGTGTGTGTGTGTGTGTGTGTACAAAAGAGAGAATTTGATAATATATTCAGCTCTTGATGCAAAAGGCAACATTATACTAAAACACAACTTAATAATAGCAGAAAACAGCAAGATAGATAAGAACTAGCCTTAGAGTGAGGAAGACCTGGGTCTCAGCACCCAGGCAACTCTTGCAGACTAAACATTGCAGAGGAAGTACCATCCTAAATTAGTAGGAGTCTCTTCCCTAGGCTTTCCCTATACCAGAGACAGAGGGAATCCTCTTATTAAGCACTTACTATGTGCCAGGCTCTGTTCTAAGTACATAAAAAATATTATCTCCTCTGAGAGTCCTAATCCTGGGAAGAAGATGATATGCTATTATTCCCATTTTACAGTTGAGAAAACTGAGGCAAAGATTAAATGACTTATACTGACCATACAGCTAGTCAGAATGTCTGAGGACAGATTTGAATTCAGTTCTTCCTGAGTCCAGGCCTACCATTCTGTCCACTTGTACCATCCACATGCCTCTACGAAAACAACTGGTAGAAAGCAAAATAATAATAACAAGAACGTTTTCAGTGAGTTGACAGAACAGCTGGCATCCACTGTTTTTGTTCAACTACAAAAACCAATCATCCATCCAAGCCTCTGTTTTCTCATTTATAAAATGGAGATGGCTGGAATAGATGACCTTTAAAATCCTTTCCAGCTCTTATTCTATATTTTCTAACATTAAGTAGAAATGAATAAAAAAGAGGCAATGACCCGTCTCAGGATCATTTCTCTAGGAGCTCCATTGGAGAAAAAAAAAAAGAGAGAGAAAGAGAATGAAATAATATCAAAACTTCAGTGTAATAACACATTCCTGTGGTACTTTAGGATCATCAAATTTTATAGCCATATGAGATGTATTTTTTGAGGCCTAAAACAATAAAAATTAGTCTCTTGTTGAAATAATAAGTGAAGTTTAGGCACTCCTTTCTATTGGTGACAGATGCCAATAAAAGGAATAGCAAAACTTCAAATTCTTTAAATTCATGAACCACTTCTAATCGTAACATAATGAGCTCATACTCACTCAGCATCCAGAGAGCTATGAAGCAATGATGTCTAGAGCTAGGGTGTGTGGAAAGAAGGACGGATATCTAGTTGACTGGAGGGCATGTAACATCTAGGAATCTAGGACTTATAAATTCTAGTTTCCTTATTAGGATCTGCAACTTAATAATAAACTGTCTATCAACTCCCTGCCCTGCCTTTCATAACACAACAAACATTTTTACAAAATTTTGGGCCAAAACTCAGTACATGTACACAGTATATGTGTAATGTCTTTGCAGGTTATACATATTTTCACATAAGTTTGCCTAAATGTGGCTCTCAGGGAAGAAAAAATAAATATCTCTATAATCTCACCCACATTGAACCAAGGAAGGAAGATTTTTATTTCTACCTAGGGGAAAATAGGAGATTGGGGCCATGAGGTGAACTACTCTGTTCTTCTTGAAAAAGAAATATTGGATGAGAATTATTTCTACCAGGTCCCCTGAATATTGCCAATCTAGGGGAAATTATTTTTAGATCCAAACTGCTCACCTGGTTGCTTTCCTTTAATGGGGAAGGAATACTCCAAGTAATATCCAAAGGCTTAACTCCATTCTTACCAAATTCTTCTCTTGTTTTGTCCTTCATCCTTGACAAGGACCATGACATCAGGGAGTTTATGCCATGACATGCACGTGGATTGGATTTAAGTGAGGGAGGGCTGTGCAAGGTCACCTGCCTCACTTTCTTCTCCAAAACCATCTGAATCCAATGGCAAGAGCTAAATCAGGACAGTTGGAGATGGCTCTCTCTTACCAAATGCTAGTTATACAAAAACTATCACACATCATAAAGAGCAAATAAAATCATTTATCCAAGCTCAAGAGCAAACAGAATCAGAGAAATCATAAAGATTAGAATATACCAGAAAATTAACAGTGAATGGGCTTCCCTGGTAGGGAGTAAGATATCTCACTTTAACAGAGAGATAGAGACACAGAGAGATGAGAAAGAGAGAGACAGAGACATATTCCCATGTTTCCCCATCTCATTAAAGAGGAAAATTCTCCCAAGATTTTAGCAGCAATTTGGAAACAGGTCCAAAGGACAAGCTCTTTTCCTCTTTCCAAAAACTCTCCCTAAAGAGAACCTGGAACATCATATTTCCCCTCTCAAAACAGAAAAAAGAAGCAGCTCTTTTTTTCCATGCTCTCATCAACTTTTCCCATGATGCAGCCATGGTCCAACAATAAATCTCCCAACAATGAAGAGAGCAAATGTTCAAGCTTGGCCCCAAGTTATATGCACATGTGTAATATATATATATTAACATAATCATCTATATTAAACAGGAAATCTAACTTAAAAGGCTTGTCATAGTTTGGTCTCCACTGAATAGTAAATCCATATTAGTCTAATGCTTATTATAGGAAATACTCCTATTGGGCTTCAATCCAGCCACATGTAAAACTTGGAACATTGGTCAATGGTTATTAGTCTACTTGTCAATAAAAGCATACTTTTGTCCATCTTGACTCTTTGGAGAGCCTTCTAGAGAATGCAAACTGTCATGTGCATATGATTTTCACAGGACCAAGGGCACTATTTTGCTTGATTAGTTAATGAGGCCAAGGTCATTATTCAGATCTCTGTAATTGCAAGAGGCGTAGAAAACTATGTCCCATGACAACAGATTGCTTTCCTTGCTCAGTAACCTCACATGAGTATTTTCTAGGTCACAAGAGAGAATGGGTGAGTGTGGAGATGAATCAGCACAATTCATTCCCTATATTAAAAAAGCAACTCAAACTACATATCCACCTGACACGGGACAGTTGCATAAGCTTCATAGGCAACGGGCAACACATTTTCTGGCAATTTTGAAAGTGATGTGTCACCAGCACAGTTAGGGTTTACAAGGGCAACAGTCAGGATACCCAAGCAGAGACAGAATTATCAGGAAATCATGTTTGGGTTGGGCAAGAAGGGGACCCAGTAAAAGTTGGCAAGCCCAGAAGTTTCTGCTAATCACAGAACTAAGTCTGTAAATATGAAATTTATTCTGTGGTAAAGTGTTCAGAGCACACCATATGAAATCATCCAAAGACAACATTAACTTCTTTTTGTTTTTTAGACTTTCACTCCTCCATCTTGTAAAGTTGTCCTTCTTATTCTGCCTTGAACTTTAATTTCTGAGAATGCCCAGTTTTCCCCTGGTTTTTCAAGTAATCAAGAGTAGGAGTAGGAAAATTTTGTGATTTTGAAAGCAAGATGAATTGAATTAAATTAAATTAAATTGAATTTAGAATTTTAGTAGGTCACAAGCTTACCATGAGTTAATACTGTGATTTAGTGGCCAAAAAACCTAATGGAGCCTTGGGCTGTATGAAGAAAATCATTAATTTACAACTAGGAACAAGGAGATCCAAAAATATTTGTTGATTGATTGGTTAATTAATACTCCCATTTTAATCCTTCCTACTCAAACTGTGTATGGAATACTGAGCTGAATTCCAGGCACCATATTTTTGGAAGATTATTGCTAAACTGAAGTATGTTCAAAAGAAGGTAACCAGGGTATGAGAAGACTGGAGAACATATCAAGTGAGGATCAACTGAAGTATCTTGATGTGCTTATTTGGAAAAGGAAAGACTCGGGGAATACAAAATGTTTGTCATTGAGTCATTTCAATCATATCCAACTTTTTGTGATCCCATTTGGAATTTTCAAGGCAAAGATACTGGAGTGGAGGAAATTGTTATTTCCTTCTCCAGCCCATTTTACAGATAAGGAAACTGAGGCACACAGGATTAAATGACTTGCCCAGAGTCACACAGCTAGTGTCTGAAGCCAGATTTGAATTTAGGAAGAGGCCTGAGTTCAGGCCAAACCCCTCATCCACTGTGCTCTCTAGCTGATTCTAGTCTTCAAGTCCTTGAAAAATCATCATGTGAAAAAGAGACCCAAAGGATTAAGCTAACAACAGTGTGTGGAACAGGTATAGACATATTTCTGACAATTAAAGTTATCTAAAAGGGAGAGCTCCTGTTCCAGGCTGTTCAGGCTGCCTTGGACAAGGATGGGATAAAGGGGAGAAATTTGAAATATGGAGACTGGCACTTGGGTACAAGTAGAAGGGCCATAGTCAAGGCTTTCTCTTCTCCTAAATTATTGTTGGGAGAAGGTGACAGAATTCAAAGCTAATAATCCTGGCCAAGAATTAGTTAAATTAGACTAAAACTTGGGAAGTTGAGGTTGGGCCAACCAGGATGCCCTAGCTAAAGGGAGGTAGGATGTACAGTGGATAGGGCTCTAATCCTGGAATCAGGAAGATGTGAGTTCGAATGTGACCTTAGGCACTGACTAGCAAGTTGTTCAACTTCTGACTGCCTCAATTTCTTTAACTATAAAATGGAGATAATAAAAGAATCTTTTTCTCAGTGGGATTGGGAGAACCAGATAAAAGAGAATTTGTAAAGCACTTAGCTCATAGCAGGCACTTAAATGCTTATCCTTTCCTCTCACCTTGACCTTTAACTCCAGCATAGTCATTCTTCGTAGGTTGCATTTATGGTGATATGTGTTGATCTAACAGGTCCTAATATTGAATTGGGACAATGAGGATTATAGAGAAAATGTCCAAAAAGGTAAGCATTTATTAAGTGCATCAGGATGCCCATGTCAAATCCACCACTCTCTTTTTTACTATTAGGAGACACCCTGTTTTCCAAAGCTAAGGTCCAGCAAGCAAGCAATCCTTGGTGCTCATCCTCTACATAATCTCAGCCACAGTAAAATCCCAGAATTATTTCATACCAGCTTCAGATGGTTCCTGAATTTGAACAAGCACTTGTAATACCCACAAAGTCCTGATATGAATCAAATTTGTCTCATTGTTGCTGTTACCCCTCACTGTTGGGCCCACAACTGGCCACATGGCCACTAATATATGTATAAAGATTTGCCCACATTAATGGGGGTCCCTTACTGAGATGTGGGAGAGACAATGTGTCTAGTTTCCCCTCTTCCAATCAAATAAAGAAAGCTTTTTGCTTATGACCACCATTATCTTTTTGGTGTTGTTTTATCTTTTTTTAATTTTAGTTTTCAGAGTTAACTTTGGTTGTGATAACCTGTGTGAGTTCTCTGAGTTTTTTTTAGAATTAACAGCAGCTGAAGAACTGTTGTGTTCTTTGATTATTCACTGGATTAACAGTGCTTACTATGTGCCAGGCACTAAAGACAACATAAATAGAATATAAAGAAAGAAACTTGTTAAACACAGCTCCCTTTTTTTTACTTAATTTTTTTCTTAATTTAAAAGTTTTTGGTTTCATCTTGTGATTTCATCAACCTAGAGAGTTTCTCCACATAGGATATAATCAAAATTTTCTATTTTGTAGTCAATAGTGATCTCTAGTTCTTCTTTGGTCATAAATTCCTTCCTCTTCCACAGGTCTGAGAGGTAAACTATCCTGTGCTCTTCCAATTTATTTATAATCTCATTCTTTATACCTAGATCATGAACCCATTTTGACCTTATCTTCGTGTACAGTGTTAAGTGTGGGTCAATGCCTAGTTTCTGCCATACTAATTTCCAATTTTCCCAGCAATTTTTGTCACATAATGCATTCTTATCCCCAAAACTGAGGTCTTTGGGTTTGTCAATCCTCCACATAGGAGCTCCTCCATGATGAATCTCCCTACCAGTGCACGTCAACATTTGCTTTGTAATTTATTATCCTAAAGAGTTGTCTGAGACGTGAAAAATTTAGGTGGCTTAACCAGCATAATGCAGTCAGTTTATGGCAGCAGCAAGATCTGAATCCGGGTTTGGAACTGGAAGGGAATTTTGAGATTATTGAGTTCATCTTCCCCTGTTTTTCATATGAAGCAACCAAGACATAGACAGTGTAAGTGACTTGGGAACAGTCACATAGATTGCAAAAAGAATTCGAATTTAGGTCTTTCTGATTTCAAGTCTTGTGTCCTATTCCCTAGGCCATGTTGCCTCTCCTTAAACCCACGTCACGTTCTGCTTAGTTTGTGGAACATGACTTGGCGTTGTTCTCTAGCTTGGATGATTTCTGACAACAATGGTTCTTTCACAAGGACACAAGCCAGGTTTCCAATTCTTTCAGGAATTCTCTGGCACAGGTTGTCCATCATGAGTCACACGCTGATTCCAAGACGAGATCTGGAGCAGCTGCAGCTGGCCTACATCCTTGTGCCATTGGCAGTTTTATGCCAAGTGAAGACTCATATATCCCTCAGTTCTAATCAGGATGATTCCATTTGCAATTCGTGACTTAAGAATTTCACACTATATATTTTTTCTGGGTTGGGAACTAGAGGCCTCTTTTTGTGGAGGATTCTTTTAAAGGTTATTTGGTTCATAATCCTCAGAGTGTAAGAAAGGAAACCCCAGAAATGAACAGCTGCTCCCCTGTCTTAGCAGAGTTGAAAACTGTCACTGAAGCAAAATCGCTGATATCCAAGAGAGTAAGGCTCAAAGTCTCAAAGGGGCACTTTGAATGATGGCAAAGTGTCTTGGGAGATGTAGGCCCCCATTTTCTTACTTCAGAAGAAGATGGAAGATATTACAACGTGTAAAATAGCAGAAAGATTTGAGGAATTGTGAAATTTGAGGGTCGACAAAAGGGATACAGCAGAACAGAGGCAAAAGCCCCAGGAGAGAGCATAGAAGGGGTTGAGAGGGAGTTGTAATCCAGGTGTTGGCTGCATAAACTCAGTACAGCCAGAAACTTCATCCACTGGAGGAATGGTGTCCTGCAGTGATTGCATTAAGAAGTATCCCCCAAGGGCTAGCAAATGTTCACGCAGAGAGTACACCATTCTCTTTCTCTTCTCCTTCTCTTCCATACTTTTAGAGATAGGAAAAAGCCTCATTTCCTGTCTTCCTAAATTCAGCATCCCCTTCATTGATAATGGTATTTGAAAACCAAATTCTCTTTTTTCATAAAAGAATTTGTTCACATAATATGAAGATATGCCATTACTTATAGTCAGAGTGTGCAATGAGGAAGAACCCTGAAGGGGTCTCTCCAGTGTGTTAGCTTCCTGTTGGAGAAGCCATATGCTCCCCCACTTCACTTTTACCAGAATTTACCAGTGAACAGTTTACTTTTATGAATGACTTTAGAATGCTTCCAACAAGCAGAATCTTAAAGCCTGAATTTGGGCAATCACTTTAATTTCCCATTAGAAGAATGAAGTGGTTGTAATCAGGAGGTGGCTGAGAGGAATACTGATTAAGAAGGAAGAGTTCACTCCAGCCTGGTCCCTATTGGTGTGAACTGTGAAGAGTCTGACCCCATGGCTTTTTTGGTTATGATAAGGGGAATAAACTGAGCATATACTGTTCTATGCATTCCACAGTCTTTCAGTTCATTGGTTAAACTTTTCCCCCCATTCATTCAGGATTATACTGAATTTTGCTGGATATGTTATTTTTGGACTTTTGTTCTTTGAAATATTATGTTACAAGACTTTGGGTATTTTAATGTAGAAATTGCTAAGTGTTAAGTGATTCTGATTGTATCAAAAATTTTTTTTTTCTTGTTGCTTTCAGTATTTTCTTCTTAATTATGGAGCTTTGAAATTTGACCATGATATTCCTCTAAGATTCATCCTGATATCTTTTTCAGTGGATTTTTTTTATATTTCTACTTTACCCTCTCTTTTAAATTTCAGGGCAATTTTCCTTAATGATTTCTTGTAATATTGTATCAAGTTTCTTTTTATTGTCCTAACTTTCAGGTAATCCAATAATTCTTACATTTTCTCTCCTTAATCTGTTCTCTTGATTAGTTGTTTTTCTAGTAAAATGTTTAATATTTTTTCTATTTTTTCATTCTTCTGACTTAATATTTCTTAATAAATTATAATACTACTAGTTTCCTGTTGCCCAATTTTTATTTTCTTTGTTTTTCCATATTAGTCATATTGTAAAAGAAAACATAGATCAAAATAAAGACCCAAGGAAAAAAAGAAATTTAAAAAAAGTTATGCCTCAATCTCTTTCTGGAGATGAATAGCATTTTTCATCATAAATCTTTCATAGTTATCTTAGATTGCATTGTTGAAAATAGTCAAGTCATTCATAGTTGATCATCCCATAATTTTGCAGTTACTATGTATAGTCTTCTCCTGGTTCTATTCATTTCATTTTGCATGTGTTTATGCAAGTCTTTCCTGGGTTTTCTTGAGAATATCTAGTTCAAGACAATTCTCAGATGAAGAAATGGAAACTATTTCTAGTCATATGAAAAGATGCTTCAAGTCATTATTAATCAGAGAAATGCAAATTAAGACAACTCTAAGATACCACTACACACCTGTCAGATTGGCTAAGATGACAGGAAAAAATAATGATGATTGTTGGAGGGGATGCGGGAAAACTGGGACACTGATGCATTGTTGGTGGAGTTGTGAACGAATCCAACCATTTTGGAGAGTAGTTTGGAACTATGCTCAAAAAGTTATCAAGCTGTGCATACCCTTTGATCCAGCAGTGTTACTACTGGGATTATATCCCAAAGAGATTATAAAGAAGGGAAAGGGACCTGTATGTGCACGAATGTTTGTGGCAGCCCTTTTTGTAGTGGCTAGAAACTGGAAACTGAATGGATGTCCATCAGTTGGAGAATGGCTGAATAAATTGTGGTATATGAATATTATGGAATATTACTGTTCTGTAAGAAATGACCAACAGGATGATTTCAGAAAGGCCTGGAGAGACTTACACGAACTGATGCTGAGTGAAATGAGCAGGACCAGGAGATCATTATATACTTCAACAACAATACTAGATGATGACCAGTTCTGATGGACCTGGCCATCCTCAGCAACGAGATCAACCAAATCATTTCCAATGGAGCAGTAATGAACTGAACCAGCTACGCCCAGAGAAAGAACTCTGGGAGATGACTAAAAACCATTACATTGAATTCCCAATCCCTATATTTATGCCCACCTGCATTTTTGATTTCCTTCACAAGCTAATTGTACAATATTTCAGAGTCTGATTCTTTTTGTACAGCAAAATAATGTTTTGGTCATGTATACTTATTGTATCTAATTTATATTTTAATGTATTTAACATCTACTGGTCATCCTGCCATCTGGGGGAGGGGGTGGGGGATAAGAGGTGAAAAATTGGAACAAGAGGTTTGGCAATTGTTAATACTGTAAAGTTACCCATGCATATAACCTGTAAATAAAAGGCTATTAAATAAAAATTTAAAAAAAAGAGAATATCTAGTTCATCATTTCTTATAGTACAATAATATTCCATCACAATCATATACCACAAATTGTTTAGCCATTCCTCAAGTAATGGACATCCCCTACATTTCCAATTCTTTGCCGCTAGGAAAGAGCTGCTATAAATACTTTGGCATACTCTCCAAATGCTCTTCATAATGGTTGAATCAGTTCACAAGTCCCCAACAATGCAGCAGTGTTACAATTTTTCCACATTCTCTCCAACATTTGTCATTTCCCTTTTTTTTTTGTCCCATTAACTATTATAATAAGTATGAGGTAGTACCTCAGAATTGTTTTAATTTACATTTCTCCAATCAAAAATGATATAGTGTGTTTTTATATGGCAATTAGAGTTAAGTGACTTGCCCAAGGTCACACAGCCAGGAAGTGTTAAGTGTCTGAGGCCAGATTTGAACTCAGGTCCTCCTGACTTCTGGGCTGATACTCTATCTACTGTACCACCTAGATCCCCCCTCCTCCCATCCTATTTTTTAAGGTTTTATTTTCTTCAGTATTTTTGTTCCTGTTTTACTAAGCTACTGATTCATTTTTCATGCTTTTCTTGCATCATTATCATTTGTCTTCCAAATTTTTCCTCTCTCTCTCTCTTATTTGATTTTCAAATTCCTTTTTGAGCTTTTCCATGACTTGAGACCAATTCATATTTTTCTTTGAGGTTTTAGATGTAAGAATTTTGATCTTCTTTTCTCCTTCTGAATTTGTGCTTTGATCTTCCTTGTCACCATAATAACTTTCTATGGTCAGAATTTTTTTTTCTGTTGATTGCTCATTTTTTCCATGCAAGGCTCTGGTTCCAGGATAGAGACCTCATTATCCTAAGCTACAGAAGTTTTGTGTAGTTATTTTTATAGATACTTCTAGAAACTTGTAAATTTTCAATTCTCCCAAGGTGGTGTGATCTAAGGAGAGATGTGTTTATTACTATCCTGTCTGTGTTCAGATCTATGAACTAATACAGGCATTTTTTTTCTGCCTTGGGACTATGGGGAAGGGCCCCGTTTTACTGTGACTGCAGCTCTGGTATACAACTGTTACTCTTGTGCTGGGGCTGACAACCAGGACTGCAATTTATCCAAGTACAGACAAAGCAACAGAATCCTGCCCCCAATGCCAGGAAAGAGAACTTGTAATCTCCTGACCAGTTGTTTGACCCTTTACTATGTGTTAGCTGAGAGCTCTGGAAGTACCCACTACCACGATTCAGCAGCTCTCAAGCCTACTCCAGGGCATGATCTGTGCTGGTTTGGCCTGCACTGAACTGTACACTCATCCTGGTGAGACAGACCTTTCCTGCTGACCTTCCAGATTGTCTTTTGTAAGTTCTGTAGTTCCATAATTAATTTTAGGGCATTATTTAAAGATTTTTTTGAAGGGTTTGAGGGAGTATTCAGGCAAGCCCCTGCCTTTTCTCTGACATCTTGATTTCACCCCCAATTCTAGTTTTCAGAATTATTTTCTTCATTAAATTTTTGGGTCTCTTTTTTCTAATTAGTTGAGTTTCTTATAATTTTCTTGATTTTCCTGGACTGCTCTTATTTTTTTTCTAAATCTCTCTTATTTGTTTTTTTTGAAATGCTTTTTAAGTTCTTCCAACAACTCTTTTTGAGTCTGTGACCATTTGATGTTTTTCTTTGAATTAGGAGTGACTTTTTTAAATTCACTCTCTTCCTTTGAATATGAATCCAGATCTCCTGTATCCCCATAACAATTGCCTATGGTCAGCCTATTTCTCCTTTGCTTTGTGATGAAAGAAAAGCCAAAGAGAAAGAATTTCTGAGTAATTAATGGTCAATGTCTTAATTAGTCTAGCAAATAATCAATTAATTGATGATCAGTAATTCTCTGTAACCAAAGACAAAAACATGGAGATCCTTGAATGTTTAAATATATTTGGAAAAGGAGATGTCCTTGACAGGTGAAAATTAACCCTGATTGGTGAACAGTTAATGGGTGGACTTTTTCTAATGAAGGGATGGGCTAAAACTTTTCCACCCCTTCTATTGAAGATGTGGTTTGATCATGAGGCTCAGGTAGTCTTCAATATTCTGGACAAAGGAATCCCTCTCTACCCACACCATTTCAATTAAACAATGGGAGGAAATGGGATGAGCGTGTCCCAGGATGTAACTCAAAGGGCCAAAATTTATCAGATTATATTTTCTTTATGGAGAGTTATCTGTGCAATCTCATCTATCAGAAATATTTTACAGAGACTGGGCTTTGAATAGGGAAGTAAAACAAAAAAAAAAAAAAAAAAAAAAAAAAGTAAATTAAGGATTTACCCTAAATCCTAATACTAATAATTGGTTATTAGTATGATTAAAATTATTTTTCTCAGTTTGCTAATTTTTGTTTTATTTTATTTTTAACCTTTTATTGTAATTGGCTCTAGTGTCAAGATATGGGAAATGATACTTCAGACTTCAGGACTATTTTATTATTATTTTCTGAGCTTTGTCTGGGGGTCCAATCTTGGGCATTCCTCTCCACCCCAAGCCATTGCAAGGACTCCTAGCCACACTGTCTCCCAAATGTAGTCCCTCTGACAGTTGCAAATTTCAGCTTTCCCCTCTGTCCTGGAACTGAAACTAGGGACTCTGCTCTCCCGCAAATGCCCACAGAGTCCTTGCCCCTCTGCTACCATACTTAGTGTATGTGTGCTTGATATTTCTCACCCACAATTGCAGCCTGGGACAGGGTCTTGTCAGCAAAGCTGTGTCTGGTGTCCCAAGATAACAAGAAAGGAGAGAGTCCTTCAATCTTTCTCTGCTCAGCTGTTTGACCCCCATACTTTCCATAAGGAAAAAGTTCCAGAGGCCCAACCCAGGTTCCCCAGGCCTTGCTATTTGTTGTTTTAACAGAGTCTGCCTAAAGGGAATTCTTCATTCTGGCAGATCCTCTGCCCCTGGAAACAAGGTCTTTTTTAAGATCCTCTGAGTTGCTTTAGAAGGCAACTGCTTTACCCCTACTTTTATTCTATACTCTATGCCATTCTATATTCCCTTTGAGGTGATATTCTATCTTTTTACTCAGAGAAATATGGAGAGCCTGGAATTTTCTGACTTATTCTGCCGTCTTCTCAGAATCTCTTTAGATCACTGTTTAGTAGCTAAGTAGCTAAGTTTTTCACAATTGATCATCTTTTCAATATTGATGTTATTATATACAATATTACTCTGGTTATATTTGACTTTGCATTAATTCATGTCTTCCCAGGTTCTTCTGAAACCTGTCATTTCTTATGGCAAATAGTGACATATATTTAACACATATATAAGTGCTGAAGCAGTAGGGCAGAGATACTGCTGGCTATGGGCACTTGAAGAAGGGGGAGCTTTTGGTTTGAGGTTTCAGGTCAGAGGGGAAAACTGAAGTGATGCTAGAGGCATCATCTTCCCATTCCCCAATTAGAGGTGTTTACTCTAATAGTTCTCATTTTTTAAAAAAATGAGTTGGCAAAGAAGAAAGTCTCCAGTTATAGAAACTTACTATGGGAATAAGGAAGACCATGGTTCATCTTAAGAGGAGGACAATGAAGTTAAAAAAGCTTCTTCTACCCCAAAGAGAAACATTAAATGGCTCCCTGCTCAGAGAGAATTTATAAAAAAACTCAAAAAATAATTTAAAAATCAAATGAGAGATATTGAGTAAAAATTAATAAAGACCATTCAAGAAAAATAAGAAAATTGTGAAAAAAAGATTATCTAACTAAAAAAAGGAAATACAGAGTTTTAAAGACAAACATAACTCTTTGAAAATTAGAATTGGGCAAGAGGAAGCCAGTGAAGCTATGAGAGACCAAGAAATAACTTAAGAGAATATCAAGAATGGAATGTGAATATGAAACATCTTAGAAGAAAAACAACAGATTTGGAGAATAGATCAAAAAAATATAAGAATAATTGGACTACCTGAAAGCTATGACCAAAAAAAAAAAAAAAAGAACCTTGACCCAATGATGCAAGAAATAACCCAAGAAAATTACTTTGGAGTGATAGAACATGAGGAGAAAATAGAAATAGAAAAATCTGACCAATAACCACCTCAAAGAGAACCTTTGTGAAAAACACATAGGAACATTATTTCCAAATTTCAAACCTCCCAAAGAGAAAATTTTTCAAGAAACAAGGAAAAAACACAATAATTCAAATATGCTGGAATTATAATTAGAATTGTACAGGACTTATCAACAGCCACAATAAAAGACCATAAGTCCTGGAATCATATCCACCAGCAATCAAAAGAATTAGGCTTGCAGCCAAAAATATCATATCTAGCAAAAATTATTCATAATGTTGAAAAAAAAATGGACATTCAACAAACTTATAAATTTTCAGGACTTTCTTTCAATCAAACCTGAACTCAATAGAAAATTTAATATATAAGAGCCAATATCAAAGATCAATTTTGAGGAAGTTAACATGGACAATTTGTTTATGTTTTTTTTTTTTTTTAACATGGGAAATGTATACCATATGTTTAAGATTGATATTAGCAATAGGGCAGCTCAAAAAAAAAAAAAGATTGGGACAGAGTTAAGGTAAAAATAGTAATTATGTTATGCAAATGAGGTACAGACACAGAGGCATTAGGGGAAAGGAAGGCTTGGAGTTCTGAAAACCTACTCACATTAGGAATGGGTTAAATAGACAACACTACATATATACCATGAAAGATATAGCACCTTCCAAAATCTATAAAGAAATAAAGGGATGAGTGGAGGGAGAAGCAAAGGGTGGGAAAAGAAGACAAGGGAGGGATCTACGGGGGAAATTAAGTAATAGCAAGGCAAGTTACGGAAAAGAATTAAAGCAAAGAGTTAGCAGAGATAAAAAAGATATGTGGAGCAGGGGTAGGTGGTAAGGGGTGTTTGTGTGTGTGTGTGTGTGTGTGTGTGTGTGTGTTTATATACATACATATATATATATATATATATGTATATATATAAAGCAAGCAAAGAAAAGATGGACACTCATGAATGTAGTAATTTCTTCAACTATTATATATCCTTTCTTGAACTGGTAATTTATTGTTATATATTTTGAATCCTCCCTGATGTTCTGTTGGGCATATGACAGTGTTCTGTTCTGTTTTGTTTTCCTTTTTTGTTTTTATTTTTCTAAATAAAATAACTTTTTAAGAAATTTCTTTTATCTTTTCCATCAAATTTTGCCATTTGTTGGCAAAAGTAATTTCTTGATTTCTATAAAATCCTACACAAGTATCAATGGAAGAAGAATCCAGGTTCTTAGATTCTCAATTCTGTTTTCTATCTTCCATCGTCAAAGATTAAATTCATTTATTCAATTCAATACATTCAATACAAAGGTAGAAAAGTAAACTCAGATATTTTAGGAAGATTTTTATCTTTCTTGTCATTCTACATCATTTGACATTTGAATAACAACTACTTCTGAAAATGCTTTCTTGCCTTGGTTTCCAAGACATTGCTCTCTTTTGGTTCTCTTTTTTCCGGTCTTAGTCTCTTTTAGTGGTCCATTTTCCTTCTCTAGCAAGAAAAATATGGGTGTCTCAGTTCTCTCATATTGTCTCTTTTCTTTCCTTCTTTCCTCTTTTCTCCTCTGCTTTCCTTCCTTCTCCCCATCCCTCCTCTGTCCTCTGCCTAAGATCTCATCTTTCCCCTTAAAACTAATTTTCTCTCCTCCAAACTTCACTATTTTCTATTGTTAATACCTTCATTTCCCCAGACACTGAGACTGGAAACTTCAGCTTTCATCAATTCTCTCCTTTAATATCCAATCAGTTTCTAAATCCTGACTATTTATCTCTACCACATTTCTCCCATTCATGGCTTTCTCTTAGGTTTCATGAGCCCCATTCCAGATCAGGTAGGCATCATCTCTAATTTGGATTACTGTAGTAATCTCTCTCTGATAAAATGTAACCTCTTGGATGAAAAATTTTAAATTTTTGCCTCTATGTTTCCAGTTCCCAGCACAGGATTTGGTGAATTATGAATGCTTAGTAAATGCTTCTTAACTGATAGGTTAACCAATTATTTTCTCTGACTTCAGTACTCTTCCCTCACTAAACCCTCCCTCATGTAGCTATTAAATAAACTTTCCTACTACTATACAGATTTGCAGGTCTGAACTTATCACTCCTTTGCCTTGAAAAGATAGAAATAAAAGTAGTTTTTTTTTTTTTTTATTAACTTGTAGGTGTTTACCTTGAATCGTCCATTTTCTGCACATTCTAAGGAGTTGAGAAGTAATTATTGCATCATGTTAGCTTCTATGGAATATCTCTTGATTTTTTTTAGGGAGGAGAATGGGGTAGAAAAGGGAGGGAGGAGGGAAATGGAGAAAATTAATAAGAGAACAATCTAGGGTATAAAGCTTTATTCCTTTCTCTGCCAAAGCCGTCTCCAGGGCCACCAAATTTACACATCAATGTTCAATGCAAATTGTATCATGGTCATAGTAATTTCAACTTCTAATCAATTCTTCTGCCTCAAAGTAATAATGCAATATCTGAAATAATAAATTAGAATATACTCAGACCAGCCAAAAAGAGGTAAATGTATCCATGAACCAAAATCTTTGAATAACTTCAACATTACCCATTAATAATAAGAGTAATTTTCCTCAATCTTTCCCTGGGGAAAAAAAGCCTACTGCTGAATATAAATATGGAAGCTTTAACACAGCAGGGAACATTTTTAAGCTTAATTAAAGTGATTGGAGAAGGCATTGAGAGTTAGGGTATTGCAAGAAACTGTCAAAAATATTATAATAGTATTTTCTACCATGAATCCACATGCATAATATGTGATTTAATAAAATGGACTATGGGAGGATGAATGCCACTTTTCTTTAAAAATTCATGTAATATGAACCATGTGACAGACAAACCATTTTCAAGTCCTAATGTTAATGGAAAGGAAACCTGGAGGAAGAGGAAACGTTTCACTTCATAATTGATAGATTCTAAAAACAAACTAAAAAACTGCTCTCATCCGAGTTCTTTTCTTCCAAACAGAGGTCACCAGGAGCAAAAGAATTTTAGCATTCTGTCAAGTTTAGTCAATAGCTACTGGTAGAAAAAAAAACCTGTTTCCTAATTGAATAGTTCTTTTGCCATCTTCTCTCTTCTATAAACTTTCTTTCAAATGATTTTAATAGTTGACTTTTACATGAACACCGACAAGCCAGCAATTGAAAGAAAAAGAAATGGTCCCTTCCCTTCTGATTGTTGTAGATCCCAATGGTGGTCAATGGGACAACAACAACAAAATCTTAGATTTGCTGAATCTCTGGGCTGGAAGATGCTTTTGCTCATATTTCACAGATGTGAGTGAAGCTGGTGTAATTAACTATTGTCCTCTTCTAAGCACTCTTTACCCCTCCCTGTCTGTCTGTCTGTCTGTCTGTCTCTCTCCTTCTCTATCTAGCCAAAGATGTTCTGTTAAAGGGTACAATGGGGAGAAAAATAATGGAGGTTCAAGGGCTTCATACCCTCACAGGCAGAGTTGTGGAACAGAGGAAAGCCTGACAGCCCAAAGAGGTTTGAGGGGGAGTCTCAAGAGTCAGCCATCATGTCAATACAACCCTGGGGATAGTAACCTGAACACTATGAATCAAAACATTTACCATGGAAAGGAAAATCACCTTCCCAGTGATACAGAACAAATCCCCAATTATCTGTACTCTGGAATAAAATACAGTTCATCCTCTACCTGTTTTCCATTTCTTCTTCCCAAGACCAATATTGTCCACAAATACCTATGGCTATAAAATAATCATCAAGGGAGTGATGTAAGAAGAGAAGAAAAATAGTTCTTTCTTGAGAATTTTTTTAAAACACAACTCATTTGTAGTTGATGTTAGCTAATAGAAGACATATGACTGCCCTTAGGCATTCTTCAATGAGATGTCTAATATGTAGCTTGTGTAACACTCATAAAATCAGCATGGAATAAAATGTTTCCATTTTGTTATTCCTGGAATACCTTGTGGCAAAATGGTAGTCGTGACCTGAATGATATTATAAAAAGAAGAGATTATGGAAAGTAAGTTTTTTGTGCAATTACATGGAAGTAGGCCAAGAAGTGGTTAATGAATTCTCTTAAGAGGTATATGAAGGGGCTCATTAAATATTTGTTGATTATGTTGATTTATGAGCATACAGAAAATATGAATATAAACATTTAGCATTCATATTAACTGATACAAAGTAAGCAAGGACCAGGAAAACAACAACTGCGATGAAAACACAAAAAAATCAACAGTAACAATGTCTCACCCCTTCTTGCCCAGAATCCCAACAGTTAATGGAGCTCTCCACACTAACCCCACCCATATCCTGTTCAACATTTATAAGGATCTTTCTTTCCCAGTGATTCTGGACCAGGCCATAGCTGAGAAATGAATATGGCTACTAATAACCATTGCTTCCTCCCCTATGCTGCACCCAAAGGACCACAGGGTCCTTCCATACACTCGGAAGCTCAATGATTTTTATGCATTATCTCCCTCTATTAGAATGTTACCTCAGAGAGCAGTGACTATCAATTTTCTATTTGAATAACAGTCCTTGGCACATGATTATATAATAAAGGCTTTTCTATGCTTTCTGTTCCAGCAATGAGCAGCAAAAATCTAAACTGAATGTAATTATAGTGACCAAGATTGAACCCCAAAAAAAGGATTTGAGAAGGCATTTCCTTCCTCATCTGCAGAGGTGGAAGACTGCATATGGAATATTGCTTATACTATCAGATTCAACTAATGTGTTAGTTTTGTTAACCTTTTTTATTTCTTTTTATTTCTTCTTTACTATAAGGGATGGCTCTACATATATAGGGAGACAGACATATAATAGAAAATGGAGGGAATATATCCAAAGAGAAATTTGATGGAGTCTGAATGCAGATCAAAGCATACTATTTTCCTTTTTAAAAAATATATTTAAAAATCTTTTGATCTGTTTCTTCTTTCACAACTATGACCAATATGAAAATATGTTTTGCATAATTATACATATGTAACCTATAAAATTGCTTATTATTTTAGAAAGGGGAAGAAAGGGAGAGAGGGGAAAATTGGAACTCAAAATTTTTTTTAAATTAATGCTAAAAATTGTATTTACACATAATTGGAAAAATATTATAAAAAAGAAAATGAAGGTAATAGAAAACCAAAATATATTGCTAAAAATAAAAATAAATTGATCAGAGATGTTAGAGTATATTTCACAATTATATATTAAGTTATATGATGGGTGTGGTACCTTGGAAGTTATTAGAAGATACAACAGAAAGAAAAGACCATTTCCTGACTTCAAGAAGCTTACAAGAAATCTTATAAGGAACTAGAAAGACAAAACTTTCACAAATAAAACTTTGAATGTCAGAGGTCATCAGGTAGTCCAATATATGTTTAACATGGTAGAAATATACATTAAATCCAATATCTGCATACTTATTTATATAATTATCGTGCCGCACAAGAAAAATAAACTCAAACCAGTTAAAAAAGAAAAGCAAAATAAAATGCAAGCAAACAACAACAAAAAGAATAAAAATGCTATGTTGTGAACTACACTTAGTTCCCACAGTTCTCTCTCTGGGTGTAAACAATTGGAACTGGTTTGAATCATCTCATTGTTGAAGAGAGCCACATCCATCAGAATTGATCATTTTATGATATTGTTGTTGCCATGTAATGATCTCCTGGTTCTGCTCATTTCACTTAGCCATCAGTTCATGTAAGTCTCTCCAGACCTCTATGAAATCATCCTGTTGGTCATTTCTTACAGAACAGTAATATTCCATAACATTCATATATCATAATTTAGTCAGCCATTCTCCAGTTTGATGGAGCATTCATCCAGTTTCCAGTTTCTAGCCACTACAAAAAGGGCTGCCACAAACATTTTTGCACATGTGGGTCCCTTTCCCTCTTTTAAGATCTCTTTGGGATACAGGCCCAGTGAGACTGCTGGATCAAAGGGTATGTATGGTTTGATAACTTTTTAAGCATCGTTCCAAAATGCTTTTCAGAATGGTTGGATCTATTCACAGAAACTGCATTAAATTTGAGATCATTCTCCCAAGAGATAAAGATGGCACAGAGAAGAGTGTGCCCCAAAGTGTTTGGGAAGAAATATGCTTCTGTTCTTGTTATACTGTTGAAGTAAATATTTCTTTTTAAGTGTTAATTGCTATTAATTGTCTCAATAGATTGTTGTTTACCCTTCATACTCAAAGAAGACTGATGACATCACAATGTTGGGATTAGGGTGCAGTGCATTTAACTGTGGCTGATCAGTCCAATATGAGTTAGGAAGGCCCTACCACAGGTCAGACACAAAGACCTCATTTAAACATTCATATTTCCTTTGTGCTACTTTGCTTATAGAGCAAATTCAATATATGCATACTTATTTATATAATTATCATGCTGCAAAAGAAATATTTCTTGTACCTTCTTAGACACAGGTCCTCCATATTGGGTGGCTCTGTGCTGACATCTCCCATGTCTCACAATAGATCTCAAAGTTCTTCAGAGAGACTTTGAGATTACCTTTGTACTGTTTCTTTTGACCTCCATATGAGTAATTGCCTTGTTTGAATTCTCCAAAATTAGTCTTTTAGATAAATGTATATTTGGCATTTGGGTTATTTGGCTGAGCCATCAGAGTTGTAAGTAGACTTGAGTATTGGTAGAGTTCATATAGTTCTTACTAGGTTTTTCTGATACATCCCCTTCATTATTTCTTATACAACAATAATATTCCATCACATTCATGTACTATAACTTATTCAGATATTCCCCAATTGATGGGCATCCTTTCAATTTCCAATTCTTTGCAATCCCTAAAAAAGCTGCCACAAATATTTTTGTACATATGAACCTTTTTCCTTTTTTGATGGTCTTGTGGTGCGAACATGGTAATGGTATTTCTGGATCAAAAAATATGCAATTTTATATTGTTGGATTAGTTTACAATTCCATCATTGGTGAATTAGTGTACCTATTTTCTCAAATCCCCTTTAGCATTTGTCTTTTTTTTTTCTGTCAACTTAGCTGATCTGAGGGTTGTGAATTACCTTAGGATTGTTTTAATTTGTATTTCTCTAATTATTAGTGGCTTAGAGAATTTTACAGTACTATTGATAGCTTTGATGTCTGAAAAGTGTCTGCACATATCTTTTGACAAAGGGAATGGCTTTACCACTACTTTTAAAAGAAAAATTAGGGCAAATGAGCAAGAAATGAAATTTTGATTTTTTAGTGAAGAATTACTAGAAATTTAGAAAGGAATAAAAAGTATGTTACTAAGCAATAATTATGAAAAGATTTTTTTCCTATCTATGCCCTTTGAACATGTTCAAATCTGTGTACATAGAAATTCCATCTGTGTAACTAAAAATATTAACATTATTCTCTCAACGTTGTCAGCATTTTCTTCCTTTAATTTGGTAACTGATCACTGACCAAGTTGGGAATCTGCAGCTATTGGCACTTTTTTAAAGAGTTATACTTTAGATTTTGTTGACTTTGTTTTGTTTTGGTTTTTTACTTCTTATACAATGAACAAAAGATATTTTCTATTTTGAAACTTTAAAGAAGAAGAATATTTAACTTTTAGTATTTCCTTCTTTTCTTTCTTGTTTCTTCATCCTCTCCTTTGCCTCTTCCAAAGAGTCATGAACCTCAAATTAATCTGGAAATTCAGTAAATAAAACTGCAACTTGGAAGAAAAGAATTGAACATCTAAGATGAGTCACTAGAAGCAATTGATCAACCTAAATTATATATTCCTTCTACATTGCTCAGCCTTCTTATTTAGGAAGTGTTTTATGAAGAGCAATTATTATTCTCTCCAAATTTACTAATGGTCTCTTATTGGTCAAATCTTATCTCAGTTCTCATCATTCTTGACTTCTCTACAGCTTTTGACACTATCAACCACATTCTTCCCTCTAGGTTTTCCTGTTACTGCTCTTTCCTGGTTCTCCTTATTTGACTAAAGCTATTGAATATCCTTTACTTCATCTAGCTTAACCCTGTTAATGTTGGGTGATCCTCAGTCTTAATCACATTTCTCTTCTTCTTGGTGATTTCAAAAACAATTTCACTTGGTGATCTCCTCAATTTCTTGGACTTAATTACCACTTCTGCAGATCATACTCTGAACTATTTACCTAATCCTAACCCTTCTGATTTCTAGTCTCATATCTCCAACTGCCATCTCAAACTAGATGTAACACAGATACTTAAATTCAATACTTTTGATAAGGAATTCATTATCTCCTTCTACCCCAACCTTTTAGCTTTCCTATTACTGTGAAGCATACCTCCATACTCCCTGTCACTCAGCTTCACAACATGGATGTCATCCTCTATCCTCAATCTCTCTTAATCTCCATTTCTAATCTGTTTCCAAATCTTGCTAATTCTTCCTTCATGATATTTTTCATATATACTTCTGTCGCTGCTCTGACCCTGTCATCACCCTGAAACCTTATCCTTATCACTTCACCATTGAACTATTGTAATAGTCTGCTGGTTGGTCTCCTTGCAAAGAGTCTCCCCACTTCAATCTATCCTTCACTCAGCTATCAAAGTGATCTTCCTAAAGCAAGGTCTGATCATGTGACTTCTTCCTCCCCAATCCATCAATAAACTTTTATTTACTGACTCCATGATCAAATATAAAATCCTCTTGATTTTAAAGCTCTTCATTAACCTACCTCTGCACTCTTCCCAGTTTTGCTACACCTTAATCCCTTTCAGGCACTCTGAAATCCAGTGGTACTAGTCACTTTGCTAATCCTTACAAAAGATGCTTCATCTTCAGACAAGGGCTCCCTCATTGTCCATCCCTCTTGCCTTGGACACTCTTCCTCCTCTTCTCCACATCCTGGTTTCCTTCAAGACTCAATCAACACAATTCACCTTCTGCAAAAAGTCTTCCTCTAATTCCCCAGTACTTTCCCTTTGAGATTACCTCCAAATTGTATATATTTTGTATATGCATAGTTGTTTGTATGTTGTCTTCCTCACTAAAGTATGAGGTCTTCATAAAGCAGGAGCCATGTTTTTGCTTTTTTGTGTGCCCATAGCAATTAGCACAGTTCCAGGCACAGAGTCAGCATTTAATAAATGCTTGATTGATATTCTCTCTCTCTCTCTCTCTCTCTCTCTCTTTTTTTTTTTGGCTAAGGCAATTGGGGTTAAGTGACTTGTCCAGGGTCACATAGCTAGAAAGTGTTAAAGGTCTGAGGTCAAATTTGAACTCAGGGCTGGTGTTCTAACTACACTGCCTCTAATAGATTGATATTCTACAGAGATTCCTTGTCCAGATATGGCTTAAATTAGATGATTTCTATGAGTCTGTGATTTTAAGGAAAAAAGGCTAACTCATTGATGGAAGGTCTACTTCCTCAGCGTAGATATGGTAGGATTGGGGGAGGGCGGGAATAGGGTTTCAGAATGAGACCTACATTTCCAGATAAGTCTAATGTATTGATTTCTTTTGCTTACTAATTATTTGTATTCAAATTAATTTACATATTTACCATTTATATGAGCTATTTATTTTTTTAAAGGTAGGGATTGGGAAGAAGAGTCACTGAAAGGTGTCAACAGTGTAAAAAAGATTAGTACTAATATAACTTGTTTTTTGTTTTTTTTTTTTTAAAGAAAAGGCTCATGAAAGTATTCTCCAAGGAATGGCTAAGGGACTCCTCCTTTTAAACTATTAAGTCTACTCCAAAAAATGTATATAGCTACTGATTTTGTGGTGGCAGAAAATTGGAAATTAAAGGGATGCTCATCAATTGGGGAATGGCTAACCAAGTTATGGTATATTGGATGAAGAATTTCTCTGTATTGGGCCTGGGTCACCTGATCCCTATACTTAGAGTGGGAGAATAGGATCTCAGGTTTCAGGAAATCACATTATCCCTATTCCTAAAACTTGAACTCTGGGTTGCAGGAGGTGACAGGAAGTTGCAGGAAAGAAGTGAGTGACCTGTGTGTGGAGGGGGCAGACAACATTGGTGACCATTGGTCAAGGATGGTTATGTCCTTTTGGTCTATCCAATGAAAAGGCTTGAGTCTTTTCCTAGTCAACTGGCTGTTCTACTGGCCAGGTTCAGGAGCACATGGTGGGAGTTGGGATAGCTCTCAAGTGTGTATCTGGGCCTCTCTCTGCAGAGATTAAATAAATTCTTTCTCTTTGTACCTGAAGATGTCTTTGATTAGTTAATTGGGAAAAGGGGGTCCAGCACCCGTCCCACACAAATGTAATGGGATATTATTATGCTACAAGAAATGACAAGCAGGTGAATTTTAGAAAAACCTGTAAAGACTTACACGAACTGATGCTGAGTGAAGTGAGCAGAACCAGCAGAATATTGTACACATCATCAGCAACATTGTGCAGTGGTCAACTATAACTCCTTTAGTTCTTCTCAGCAAAACAATGATCCAAGACAATTCTGAAATCTCATGATGGAAACTGCTGTCTATATCCGGAGAAAGAATCAATGCAGTCTGAATACAGATCAAAGCATACTATTTTTCATTTTGTTTTTTTTTTTTTTCATGATTTTTTTCCTTTTGTTCTGTTTCTTCTTTCACAATATGACTAATATGGAGATATGTTTTATATGATTGAACATATACAACCTACATCAACTTGCTTATCATCTTAGGGAAGAGGAGAAGGAAAAAATTGTAACTAAAAATTTTATATAAATCTTTAAAAATATCTTTACATGTAATTAGAAACAATACTATTTAAAAGAACAAAATAAACTATTGTCTATAGGTTCTGATATCTCTAAAGCAGAACTTAACCTCCTTGATTTCTCTGGGATGTCCTGACAATGGGTTTTATTATCTCCAGGAGTTTTTTCTTTTGTCTCTGCTGTAAGGTAGTACATCAGGGAAATCCCAGATGAATTTTGTGAGTTCCTCAGGCTACTTGATTAGATAGCAGAGCCTTGAACATTTATTTAAAGTCTTCTGGGAATAAGACTTCTTCCTATGGAATATAGGCATATGTCCTGGCATCTGGCCAGGAGGATTCAGAAAATTCTTAAAGATTGGTCGTTTGAAAAATCAGATAGACAGATTCTTGCCACAGAAGCCAATCTTCCTCATGGCCTAGAAAAGGGAAGATAAACTATCTTATTTTTCTCTTTCACTCTAACCTTCTCTTCATCTTTTTCTACCTTTTGCTTTCCTTAAGACTTCCCCTTACTTTTTCTTTTATACTCTTTTTCTTGAGATTCTAGCACTGTTGTTCCCCTCCCCCCCCCAATGAATTATCATGATTTTTGTCTGGTTCTATAAAATATTGTGTCCCTCCACCCCTTGCCCTACAATTTTATTGGTATTGCATTAAATCTGTAAACTACTCTAGCTAAGATTATCTTTTTCATTACTTTGATGTAGCCCAACCATGATTACTAAACATTGAGAAGGAAAAGATTTGGGATTTATTAGATAACATAATCTTGCAATCTAGGCTTTTATTCAGAGAAGGAAAATAAAGTTCCATACTTTGGGCATTCAGGTCCTGACTTGCTGGATCGGGGATTCTTGTTTGTTTTGTTTATTTTTAATATTCATTTTTAAATTTTTAAGTTCCAGGTTTCTCTCCCTCCTTCTAGGCCTCTTCCACCCATTGAGAAAGTAGGAATATAATATCAATTATGCTGTGACATCATGGAAAACATTTTCATATTAGTCATATTCCAAAAAAAAAATAAAGTGGGAAAAGTAGGCTTTAATTTGCATTCAGAATTCTTCAGTTTTGTCTCTGGAGGTAGATAACATTTTTCATCATAAGTCCTTTGGAATTGTTTTAGATTGGAGCAGCTAAGTCACAGTTAATCACCATTACATTGTAATTTTTTTTTTACTGTGTACAATGTTCTCCTGGTTCTATTCACGTCACTTTGCATCAGTTCGTTGTCTTCCCAGATTTTTCTGAAACCATCCTGCTTTTCACTTCTCATGGCACTATAGTATTCCCTCACAATAATATACCATAACTTGTTTAGCTATTCCCCAATTGATGAGTATCCCATCAATTTCTAATTCTTTGCCACTACAAAAAGAGTTGATATAAATATTTTTCTGTATGTGGGTTCTTTTTCTTGTTCTTTGATGTATTTGTGGTAGAGACCTAGTAATGGTACATTTTTGTTTCTTTTATTAAATATTTTCCAATTTAATCTCATACAGCTACATCCTGAGTATGGCAAGGAACAGCCTAGATTGGATATTTGATACTTCTGCCTTATACTACTTTTCTTTCATTTATGTCTTAAAAGTCTAAAAATCTACATATTAATTATCATATTAATGAGTCTTGATTCTATAGTCAACACATTGTCCCCTGGAAGGACTCAACTTAAAAACAAACAAAAAAAAATACATGAGAAGCTTCATACTAAATGTACTTTTTCCTTTCTAGAGTTTGGACAACAAATCAACTATTAAAACTTAAGCCTTTATTTATAAAGTGTGGGAAGCTAAAGTCAGAGTGACAGTCAGTAATGCTTATAAGAAATAATTACAGTTTCGTGCTGTTCAGAGCTGACATATTAATCAGAACTTTTACTTCACTCCTTTTTCTCAGAAACTTGAGAGGGTGAGTCATATTCTACTGTTAAGATGTTCAAGAAGATTAATATTGAAACCTCATTCAAAAAAAAAAAAAAGACAAAGAAAAATGAGGAGTTGGGGAAATTCCCATAAATACCCTTTGAACTCTTTTTGTAAGAAGGCCCTTCTTGTTCATGATAGAAGAACTATTGTATTGTTGATGGTAAAATGTAATAATGAATGCATTATCACATGAAAAAAAGTAACAGAAATCTAAGCTTAATTCAATTCAACCACAAACATTTATAATGAAGAAAATATAGTTTAAAAGGGAATATTCTGTTATTGGTATCAATATGGTAATAGTAGGGATGACTAAGTTTCTTCACCAGCCTTTTGACTAGTTATTTATGAAAAATGTGAAATATCTCTCAGGTCCTTTCTTCATCTTTGGGAATGGTGGTAGGAGAAGAAAAGGAGGCAGAGAGTTCTAGGAATTTCTTAGTTTTCTTTCCTTCTCTACAGATCTGAGAGGTAGACTATCCCTTATTCTCCTAATTTGCTTATCACCCTTTATGTCTAAATCATGAACCCATTTTGACCTTATCTTAATATAGGTTGTTAGATGTTGGTCAGTGCCTAATTTCTGCCATACTATTTTCCAGTTTTCGCAGCAATTCTTGTCAAATATTGAGTTCTTATCCTAGAAGTGGGAGTCTTTTTATCAAATGCTGGATTACTAAAGTCATTGAGTATTGTGTCTTGTGAACCTAACCTTTTCTGGTGATCTACTACTCTTTTTCTTAGTCATTACCAAATGGTCTGATGACTGCTGCTTCATAATATATTTTTAGGTCTAGTATTGCTAGGTCACCTTCCTTTACATTTTTAAAATTAATTTTCTTGAAATTCTTGACCTTTTGTACTTCCAGATGAATTTTGTTATTTTTTCCTAGCTCTATTAAGTAATTTTTTGGCAGTTTGATTGGTATGGCATTGAATAAGTAGATTACTTTAGGTAATATTATCATTTTTATTATATTAGTTCAGCCTATGGAGATTGGGAAAGGAACCCACTATGTTTTTTTTCAGCAAGTGAATCTCAAAACCTATTACACTCCAGATAAACGAAAACAAAAGACAAAAGGGAGTAGAAGCTAATTAGGAGGATGATCCCTTGATGCTCCTTGAAAGGGTACATGATGGAGTTGATTTTATTGTTTTACTTAATGTTGATTATACCAAATCAACCAGAAATATCATTCATTTCATGTCACACATGGTTAGTTCATTATGTGAAGCTCATGTGCTTCAATGCAAAAAGTCAATGCTAAAAGAGCAACACAAAAATTATCTCAACTTTGGGGCCAACATCTATGAAGGATAAGAAGGTAATAAAATTCCATGATGAACTTGATTACAGCCTCCAGATTATGAGTAATATCTTAACCTCTCCCTCCCTGCAAGTTAAGCTAGTTTTTCCTTACAAGATATTGAGACACTCATTAAGACTTGGTTGACTCAAGAAATTCAGATTATTGACATCCCTTAAATGTGAATAATCATAGCACCTACCTCCCAGGAATGTTGTGAGGATCAAAAAATGAGATTATAATTGTAAAACACATAGCATAGTGTCTGGCATATAGTAAGCACAATAAAAAATGTTAGCTATTATTGTAATTATTATTATCATCAGAGCACAAAGTAACTCCAAGGAGTACCAGAAACTCAAATGGTTGGCTACTGGATCATGATGAGAGCTTCTTGCAGATGAATCAACTCCTCAATAGCTATCCTCATTGCATGTTCTATTGGGCAAAATTAATCTCTTTTTATATACTGTAGAATGACTTAAGTATCTCATTTTGTTCCAATATTGAACTACCAAGAGACTGGCCTGAGTTAAGCCTTGCTCCAAATACAAATTTAATGAATTTGCAATTTTATACATGATGATATCAATATAAAGGTGATGTATATATCAATGTATAGGTGACTATAGAAACAAAACATATTGAAAAATGTAGTTCAAGAGTAAGGAATGTGAAAGACTTATAAAGATTTAAAGATTATACAGAAATCTTGCACATATGCAGAATAAATATTTTTTTTGAGAAAATAATTAGAACAGAGTTCTGGTTAAAGATGGTGACATGAAAACTCTCTGAAGAGTCAAAACCCTAAGATATAGCAAGAAGTTCCTTTATGCAGTAGACTGCTGGAATCCTGTAGGTGTTGCTTTTTAAAAAATTATTTTATTTCCAATCCATAAAATAAAACAACCATTTCCAAAACACAGTACAATAAAAAATATGATTGTATATGGAATTGCAAATCTACTATGTACAACTTATTACTTCCAAATATTCAACAGTTATGTAATTTCTTTTTTTTTTCTTTCTTCCCCTCCCATCTCCCAGAAATGGCTAGATATAAATATAATATGTGTGTAAAGTTACTCTATTTATCAATTCATCCTCTGAAAGCAAAGAGTATCTTTCATATTTCCTTTATTTTATTTTAGTTTAGTTTAATTTTATTAAAATATTTTATTTTTAATTTATTTATTTTTAATCTGTATGTTTATAATAACCAAAATGACTTAGTCATTCAAAGTTGTCCTTAAAACAATATTGCTATGACTGCATACAATGTTCTCTTGGTTCTGCTCACTTTATTCTTCATCATTTTGTGTAGGTGTTCTGAAGAGAGATCAGACACAGGAGGAGAAAGCTCTTGCTGGAAGCTGGGGCCTAATGTCAGCCATTTCTTGGTCTTGGTACACCCAGAATAAAGAATAAAACCATCCTCACAATTCACTGCATAGGGAGAAAGAACCTGGAAGTATGTGGCCACCTAGGACTTTCAAGGGTCCTGGAGGCAGTGTCCTGACAGCCCATAGCAGAGCCATAGCAGGATAGAAAAACCAGAGCAATTCCTCAGTAGCCTGTACTGGACTGAGATTAAGAACTGAGCCAAGTAGCACCAGCAACAGGAATTTGCAAGAAGCCGGACACAGGAACAGGACAATAACCAGAACTGGCATCTGCAAAGAACCCTTGCTGGAAGCAAGGAATGACTAGGACAATCTCTATGATATGGTTGAGGTCACAGCAGGGGACAGAGCCAATTTCTGCTGGGAGGTTTATACAAGGAAAAGGAGACAAAGAAGGGAAGAGGCAAAAACCCATATTAAGTGACCAGGAAACAGATCACAAAGCCAGAGAGTCTGTCAGAGGGCAGGGTTTACCTCTCCAGAAGCTCAGCAGTAGTAGCATCCAGACAAGCCCGGCAGTAGGAGCAAGTGAAACATGCTAACCCCACCCAAGAGTGCAAGTTGGAGCAGTGTCTGGCACTACTACAAGTTCCATTCTGGAAAACAAGGCTGAAATTATGAGAAAATAGAAAGGAACACAATATAATAAATACTGTAGAATCAGATAATTGGAAAAATATCAATTGTTCATGGGTAGGCTGAGATAATATAATAAAAATCAAAATTCTACTTAAATCTACTGCCAAAATTATTTTATAGGACTAGAAAAAATAACAAAATTCATCTAGAAAAACAAAAGGTCAAGAATTTCAAGGGAATTAATGGGGGAAAATACAAAGGAAGGTAGCCTCAGACTTAAAATTATATTATAAAGTGGCAATCATCAAATCTAGTTAGTACTTAGATTAGGTACAAAAGATACACTAGTCAATAATTATAATAATCTACTGTTTGATAAACTGAAAGACTTCAGATTCTGGGATAAGAACTCACTATTTGGCAAAAATTGCTGGGAAAATTGGAAAATAGGATGGTAGAAACTAAGCACTGACCAACATCTCACACCTTATACCAAGATAAAGTCAAAATGGTTTTGATTTAGACATGGTACATGATTTAGACATAAAAGGATTATACATAAAGATATAAAGGGTGATATCATAAGCAAATAAGGAGAGCAAGGAATAATTTACCTTTCAGATCTATGGAGAAAGGGAAAATTTGTGACCAAAAAGGAGATAGAGAACATTATAAAATGCAAGATAAATAATTTTGATTACATTAAATTAAAAAAGATTTTGGACAAATAAAGCCAATGCAACCAAGATTAGAAGGGAAACAGAAAGCTGGTAAACAATTTTTATAGCCAGTATTTCTGATAAAGTTCTGAGTCAACAAAGGGCTATAAAACTGCATATCCTTTCATCTAGCAATACTTCTACTAAATCTATATCCCAAAGAAATAATTAAAAATGGAAAAGGACCCTCAAATACAAAAATATCTAAAGCAGCTCTCTTTGTAAGGGCAAAGAATTGGAAATGGAGGATTTGCCCATCATTTGGGAAATGGTTGAACAATTGTGATATATGGATGTAATTGAATACTATTGTTCTAATAAAAAATGATGAGCTGGCAGATTACAGAAAAACCTGGAAATACTGACATGAATTGATGTTGAGTGTAGTGAGCAACACTAGGAGAATATTGTACACAGATAGACTTTGCTCTTCTTAGCAGTACAACAATCTAAGACAATTTTAAAAGACTCATGATGAAAAATGTTATCTAGAGAAAGAATTATGGAATCTGAATGAAAATTGAAGCATAATATTTTCACTTATTTTTTGCTTTCTTGTGATTTTTCTCTTTTGTTCTGAATCTTCATAGTATAACTAATGTTTTAAATGATTATATATGTATAATCTATATTGAATTTCTTATCATCTTGGGGAGGGATGAAAAAAGGGAAGGAGAAAAAATGAAAATTGAAATCTTATGAGGAAGTTATGGTATATGAATGTTATGGAATATTATTGTTCTATAAGAAACGATCAAAAGGATGATTTTAGAGAGGCTTGGGGAGAGTTATATGAACTGATGCTAAGTGAAATGAGCAGAACCAGGATTTCATTGTACATGGCAACGGCAAGATTGTATGATGATCAATTCTGATGTGGCTCTTCTCAACAATGAGAGAATTCAGGCCAGTTCCAATGATCTTGTGATGAAGAGAGCCATCTACACCCAGAGAGAGAACTGTGGGAACTGAGTGTGGATCACAACATAGCATTTTCATTCTTTTATTGTTTCCTTGAATTTTATTTTTTTTCTCAATTTTTTCCTTTTTGATCTGATTCTTCTTGTGTAGAAAGATAATTGTATAAATACATATGTATGTATAAATACATACATAAATACGTATTTATACAATTAATACATATGTCAATATTGGATTTACATTTTTTTTTTTACCATGTTTAACATATATTGGATTACTTGTTATCTGGGAGAGGGGATGGGGGAAAAAGGGAGAAATTGGAACACAAGTTTTTACAAGGGTCAATGGTGAAAATCTTTGCATGTGTTTTGAAAATAAACAGTTTCAATAAACTGGGAAAACATTTTTACAGTCAAAGGTTCTGATAAAGGCCTCATTTCCAAAATATATAGAGAACTGACTCTAATTTATAAGAAATCAAGCCATTCTCCAATTGATAAATGGTCAAAGGATATGAACAGACAATTTTCAGATGAAGAAATTAAACCATTTCTAGCTTTATGAAAAGATGCTCCAAGTCATTATTAATCAGAGAAATGCAAATTAAGACAACTCTGAGATACCACTACACACCTGTCAGATTGGCTCAATTTTCAGATGAAGAAATTAAACCATTTCTAGCTTTATGAAAAGATGCTCCAAGTCATTATTAATCAGAGAAATGCAAATTAAGACAACTCTGAGATACCACTACACACCTGTCAGATTGGCTAGAATGACAGGGGAAGATAATGTGGAATGTTAGAGAGGATGTGAGAAAACTGGGACACTGATACATTGTTGGTGGAATTGTGAATACGTCCAACCATTCTGGAGAGCGATTTGGAACTATGCTCAAAAAGTTATCAAACTGTGCATACCCTTTGATCCAGCAGTGTTATTACTGGGCTTATACCCCAAAGAGATCTTAAAGAAGGGAAAGGGACCTGTATGTGCAAAAATGTTTGTGGCAGTCCTGTTTGTAGTGGCTAGAAACTGGAAACTGAGTGGATGCCCCTCAATTGGAGAATGACTAAATAAATTGTGGTATATGAAAATTATGGAATATTATTGTTCTGTAAGAAATGACCAACAGGATGATTTCAAAAAGACCTGGAGAGACTTACATGAACTGATGCTAAATGAAATGAGCAGGACCAGGAGATCATTATAACCGGCAACAATAATACTATACGAGGATCAATTCTGATGGACGTGACTTCTCCAAATCAGTTCCATTTGTTCAATAATGAAGAGAACCAGCTACACCCAGCGAAAGAACTCTGGGAAATAAGTGTAAACCACTACATAACATTTCCAATCTCTTTGTTTTTGTCCGTTTGTATTTTTGATTTCCTTTACAGGCTAATTATACACTATTTCAAAGTCTGATTCTTTTTGTGCTGCAAAATAATTATGGATATGTATACATATATTGTATTTAACATATACTTTAACATATCTAACATGTATTGGTCTACCTGCCATCTGGGGGAGGAAGTGGGAGGAAGGAGGGGAAAAACTGGAACAAAAGGTTTTGTAAGAGTCAATGCTGAAAAATTACCCATGCGTGTATCTTGTAAATAAAAAGCTATAATAAAAAAAAGAAAAAGAAAATAATCTGTTTCAATTTAAAAAGAAATCTTATGGGGATAAATGTCAAAATCTAATAAATAAATTTAAAATATATATATTTTTAAAATACTGTGAATTAAGAGAAACCCTTGAGGAAAACCTGGGAGAAAAAAAGCTAACTTCACAATAATTACAAGCAACTACTTTGAGGGAAAAAATGGTTTGACCATGAAGACTCCAAGAATGTTTCAAAGAAAAGGTGCAAGAAATAACAAATTAAATTATAATTATAGTTAGAGCTCTTGAGAGAAAATATTGGAAGGAGAATAAGTAGATAAGGGAGTTACTCCTCAGGGAGGAGGGGGTAATAAGCCAGAATAGTATCCTAACTAGGGAAACTAAAGAAAACACAAAGCTATTCAAAGAAGCTTCAGGGGAGACAAAACACTGTCCTATATCCTGATCAGGGACAGCAAATGCCAAAACTCTGACCAGAAGTCATGTGAAATTTGCCAATAGAGATAGTTCTTAACTTAACATAAATTCACACTATTTAAATTTGATTTATATAAGGAATTCTGAAAGATTAACTAAAGATAATATTGCTTGTTATTGTAAGATACACAAGGAAAAAAAGTCCAAACATCTCACAATATCCTCATAAAAAATAGTTGCACAACCAACCACCAGTGATAAAGTCTAGGTGTGGGGGGTAGGGAAGAGTCAACATACTGCACACCCATTTTAACTTTACTATATAGTACTATGCACATATTTTCATTAACTCTATTTTTCATTTCATAATTCCATTTATTGTCATGGCATACCATTTAATATTTAATATGTCTGCATTTAGTACACTTTATGACTTGAATAAAGGTATTATTTTGTGTATGTCTTTCTTATATAGGCCTTTCTTAGCAGCTGTCATCATAAAGATGTTGGCACATGATATGTCAAAAGGCAAAAATTAAATATTTACAATCAAGAATAACTTACCTTACAAATATCAGAATAATCTTATAAGAGGAAAAATGGAATTTAAAAAGGAGAAAGAAATTTCAAACATTTTTTATGAATACTCAACTTGAATAGAAATTTTGAAATTAAAACATGACTCAAGAGAAGAAAAAAGAAATTTGAGCACCTAGAAGGATAGCATAGCCTATAGATATAGGAAAGTTAACCAGATTCTATGGAAAAATGGAGAAGAGAATTATAATAGTAAGAAACTTATATGTGCCTTTTTCATAATTAAACAAATCCAATAAAAACTTAAGCATTTAAAGCTCTAACTAGAATTTTATAAAAGTTAAATATAATAGATGTCTGTTAACTGTTTAATAAGAACAGAAAGGAGTTTATTTATTCTCAGAATTCTTGGTATATTTTCAAATATTATCTATGAATTAGAGCACAAAAATGTCACAAATGTAGAAAAACAAATATTAAATGTTACTGGCCACAGTGTAATAAAATCATATTCATAAAGGTATTATAAGATTATTATAAGAAATAGAGTCTTCAAATGCCATCTTGTTGAACCTCCTCTCAAGGTCTTTGAAGAAAGGATAAAAAGTCAATTGCACATCAAATGATTTATTCTCAATAATTAATAAGTCAAAGAACACATCATAAAAAAGACCTATAATTTCATCAAAGAAAACGATCAAAATAAGACAACATATCAAAACTTCTGAACTACTTAATGATGAATATATAGACATAAACACAACCATATATACATGTACATAAATATGTACATAAATTATTTCCTCAATTAAAGAAAAAAGAACAAATAATAAATTGAACTTGCAACTAAGAAAAAAAAACTCTAGATAGAAAATCACCAAATCAAAAAGCTCAAATTAAACAACAAAGTAGTAATTCTGAAAATCAAAGAGGAGATTAACAAAATGAAAAGTCAAACCCCATTGAACTGATAAATAAAACTAGGATTTGGTTTTAAAAAATAAATTATCAAATAATCAGCTAGGTTGATTAATAGAAAGAAGAAATAGATTGTTAGTATCAAAAAGAGGGAAAAAAGAAGAATTCACAATTTAAGATTAAATAATTAAAACTATCAGCAATTACAATGTCCAATTCTAAGTCAACAAAATTAATACCTTAGATTAAATGATTGAATATTTTTTAAAAATATAAAATAGCCATATTAACAGACCAAGAAATATTAAAAATTTAAATAGTCCAAACTTAGAAAAAAGAAATTAAACAAGTCATAAATTAACTTCTAAAGGGAGGGAAGGGGTGAGAGCCTGGACCAGATGAATTTACTGGTGAATTTTATAAAAATTAAAACTATAATCAATTCAAATATTTTATAAACTGTTTGCAAAAATGAAGGAGGGAGTGAGAGACAGAGGGAGATGGATTTTTTCCAATCTCCTTATAATATACAAATATGTTCTTGATACCTAAACCAGGGAAAAACAAAGAAGAGAAATGCCACTATAGATATAAGGATATTGCCTATGAATACCAACACAAAAATATTAAATAAGATATTAACAAGAAGGCTACAATGACATTTTTAAAAGATTATACACTGTGATCAAATTGGAGTTATACAATATATATGTTTGATTCAATATTAGGAAAACTATGAACATAATAAATCATATCAATTACAAAAATAATAAATCCATATAATGATAGCAATATATATTGAAAAGGTTTTTGACAAAATTCAACAATCATTTCATTAAATGCACACAACACACACACATATGCACACACACACTCACACAAAACATAAGAATAAATAGACCTTTCCCTAAACTAGTGAATATTATGTATCTAAAATGAAGAAGCCTGAGGAGATTCCATTATACTCAACAACAAAGTAAGGATGTTCATCATTACTATTATTATATATTACAGTGATAGAAATGCTATTTTTATTTAAGACAAGGAAAACTATGGAATAAGCATAAGGAAAAAGAAAATATGTCAGTGTGGGAAAGCTAATGTCATACCTTAATAGTGGGTTTTGAGGACCAAATTATATGTGTATTTTAGATACTTTTGCATAATTTCAAATTGATTTCTATTGATTTTATTTTTTGCTTGATTTAAAAATTCTAAATTTAAATATCAAATAAAATGAATATTTTAGTATAGGACTAAATACAAAGTGGAACAAAAAATATATATAAAATCATGAATTGGTAACATTCTATGCATATAATAATGTATGTAATTAATACTTATAAAATAAATTCAACATGTAGTTCTCAAAGCTAACCTGCTTACTTGTGTTTCCTTGTTTTTCATTCTTTTATTCTACAGTAAGGTACAGTAATGTAGAATGTTGGATTTAGAATCAGAAAGAGATAAAATCAAATCGTGCCTCATATGCTTAATAGCCACTGACCATGGTCAAATCACTTAATCTCTGTGAATCTCAGTTTTCTCATGTGTAAAATAGGGGTACAAACATTTCACAGTGCTGTTATAAGGACTGGATGAGATAACATGTGAAAAGGGCTTCACAAACTTTAAAACTCAATATAAATGCTGGAAACAATTCAACAACTCTCTTTTCTTTCTAATAATGTAGCTCCTGTAGTGGGTGATGATCAGCACTTCAACTGGGTCTTGAAGGAAACTAGTTATACCAAGAGAAAGGAGGAGGGAGAGCATTCCAAACACTATACGGTGAGAGAAGATCATATTCTATGAAAAGGCAATGATATGGAAAATAGATTGTGGTGCATTTTTTGTTTGTTCAGTCATTTTTCAGCCATGCCCAACTCTGTGACTCCATTTGGGATTTTTTTGGCAAAGATATTGGAGTAGTTTGCCATTTTCTTCACCAGTTCATTTTACAGATGAAGAAACTGGGGAAAAGCAGAGTTAAGTGATTTGCTTAGGGTCACACAACTAGTAAGTGTCTGAGGCCAGATGTAAACTATCCACTGCACCACCTCGCTGCATTTTTACCATCCAGCTGCCCTTTACTATATAATGCGTGAGGAATAGAAAATAGATTAGCTTGACTGGCATGTAGAATGTATGAGAAGGAATAATGTGAAATTCTCAGTTGAGAAAGGATTTAAATGCCAGAGGCTTATATATTTAATCCTAGAGACAACTGGGAGTCATTGATGCTTCTTAAGCAGAGGAGTAGCATAGTTAGATTTGTGCTTTAGAAATGTCAGTTTTAAGGACTAAAGTCCTTGTGACTAAACTCTGATCAAAGCAACAAGTCACAACTCCAAAAGAATGAAGGTGAAACATGCTAGTTTCCAAGAGGCATACATTTTTTACATAGTCAATATGGGATTTTGTTTTGTCAAGATCTAAAACTATATATTAGGAGTGTGTGTGTGTGTGTGTGTGTGTGTGTGTGTGTGTTTGCTTAATGATTAATGGGAAAGAGATAATTATTTTTTAATAACAGTTAAAAAGAAACTAAAGGTAGGGATATCCCTACCTTTAGGGGCAGTTAGGTGGTGCATTGGATAGAGCACCAGCCCTGAAATCAGGAAGACCTGAGTTCAAATCTGATCTCCGACACTTAACATTTCCTAACTGTGTGATTCTGGGCAAGTCACAACTCCTAGTGCCTCAGCAAAAAAAAAAAAAAAAAAAAAAAAGACTAAAGGTAACAGGATTTTTCAAAGTAAGCTGGATACAAGATAAATAAGTTTATTTATTTATTATTATTTATTATTCCTTGGAGAATTTAAGGTGAACAAGATATTCCTAAAAAATTAAACGGCAAATGAGAATTATGAAAGCAGAATTTGTGTTTTGCACAGCAAAAACAATGGGCAGAATTTTTAAATAAAAACTAGGCTCTATGATGGCAAATTTCATTAAGGAAACAAAAGAAAACATTTAATAATAGTGTTGCAAATGTATTTAGAAAGAAAATTAGAACTGAAGAGCAAGGACAGACAAGGACAATACTAACAGAGTAACATTAGAGACTAGTAAGAGACTCTAAAAGTGCATAAGGGGACAAGATCAAAAGCAGAAGTCTGGTAGAAATAACAGTGAAGAGGTAGATGGGGACAATGCCCTTCCTGCAAGTGAACCAATGCTTTTTTAAATAACAGGACTACATTATAACATTGGAGGCTACATAAAAATGGGGAGGGGAATAGGGGGTGGAGAGGAGTATGTGATATGATACGATCAAATCGAGCATTAGTGTAGTCTCAGAAAGAATAGAAGGTATTGAAGAGTAATTAAGGAGGAGAAGGTGAAGTTTAAAAAGGGGAGAAAAATAAAAGGTCTTATTTGGTGGTGGGAGAGAGTTCTGCTGAAGAATGCTCCTGTGAATAAAGATAAATAGTCTTTGAAAGGAAATGGGGACCTAACACTGGGGAATCTGGGACTTGAAAAGTCTA
The DNA here is from genome assembly GCF_902635505.1 of Sarcophilus harrisii. Lineage (NCBI taxonomy): Eukaryota > Metazoa > Chordata > Mammalia > Dasyuromorphia > Dasyuridae > Sarcophilus > Sarcophilus harrisii. Next base: position 144,059,351 of record NC_045431.1, read on the forward strand.
GTCTTCCTATCTTGGAGTTGGAGATGGGGACAAGTAACAACTGGGAATATGGGAGATCATGGAAAACTAGAGGAGGGTATACCTCAGTGGTGAACTGTATAATAAAAGACACAGTAAGGGAGAAACCCTATAATGGGACATTGTCCTCTCTGACACCTGTAATCATTGACATTATTTTAAGTGTGAGACATAATGGAAAAGAGGATTTCATGGGACAAGTTCTATAAGGCAACGGCATAAAGTAATTAGAGGGAAAAGACTAGAATGGACATGTTGGAAGCTTTGATTGCATAAGAAATACAGAGAAAAGAGAGAAACCCCATAACTATAAAGGTCATAAGTCATAGAATGAGGGTCTAGGGTAGACAGAAAGAAGGGATGAATAGTGAAGAGATTGAGAGAAATCCCTTTTGGAAAGGGGAACAAAAAAGGGAAATTTTTAAAAAATGAACACCATGCGTTGAAGAGGATGTTAGAAAGGAAAATCCTCTTGACTGATAGAAAGAGAAAACATGGAGGAACAATTATATCACAAGAGAGAAAAAAAATTAATAAACAAAACTCCAAAAGGAAAGAGGTATCACATGAGAGGAGGGGAGAAAGGAGGAGAAATAAAGGAAGAAGAAAATTGGAACATAAGGTTTTGCAAGGGTAAATGTTGAAAACTATCTTTGAATGTATTTTGAAAAATAAAAAAATTATTATCATTAAAAAAAGAAACTATATAAAAATTAAAATAAAGTAAGAAATCAAGTAAGTAAAGGAATATAATATTCTGGTTAAAGAAGAGGAAAATTACAATTGAAAAAGCTCAATATTAAAGATAGAGGAAAATATAAAACTATTAAAATATTAATTTGGTAGCTGTGTGGAATAGACTATAGAGAGGAAAGACCATAATGTAATAGACACAACATTGGACTTGGAGTCCAGTTGACTTAGGTTTGAATTCCATCTAAGATACTTATTAGTTATGTTCATTTGGGCAAATCATTCTAAGAAACTCAGTCTCATCACCTATAAATTGGGTAATAATAATACCAACTTCATGGCTTATTTGTAGGAATTAACTTACGTTAAACACTTTACAAACCTTAAAGCTATAAATAAAATGAGTTATTATTAAGGAGAACAATTTGGAAGCAATTTTGATTGTCTTCATGATAAGTGATAGGGATGGAGATCAAGTGCATGGAAATAAGAAAACAGATAACAGAATTATTTTGGAGGTAAAAATTAACAAGACTTCGCAGTTAATTAGACATGACTGGCAAGGGAGAATTAAGAAATCAGGATAACAACTGAGGTTTTGACTGTGTTGGGGGAGTAATTTAGATGCCTTAATAGAAGTAGGGAAGTTAGAGAAAGAGTGCTTTCAAGTAAATGAAATAATTTCTGTTTTGGAGATGTTGAATTTGAGAAGCTTGTGGGACATTCAAGTGATGATACCTAGCAGGCAGTTTTTGATATGGGATTGGAACTCAGGAGATAATTGAAGAATACATAGATTTGGACATCATTTGCATAAAAATCACAATTGAAACTATTGGAACTAATATAATCACTGGAGAGGAAACAAGAAAGAGGAAGGAAGAGATGTATAAATATATAACTATACAATAAAACCTTACATAGAGAATTCTCTAATGTATTTATGATTATTTGGAGAAGTTTTTGGTAACATGTGAAATGTAGGCTAGCAAAGAAAATTAATTATATAAATTCCTGAGGAAATGTTTGACCTACCTAAATAAAAGCAAAAATCTATTCATTTAGAAAAACTAAAATTTTCATAATTAATTCATTAATTACAAAACATACCTATCAATTCCTGTATTGTTTGTGCTCTGTTAGCTTAGATACTTTATTTAGCTACTTACATGTAACAAAAACCTTTCCTTTAAACTGCTCTATATTTAGACTTTTTATTCATTCAAACTCGTCTTCCCATTGATCAGTGAGAATTTGATTGTTCAAACAAGTTTCAGACATTCCAAGGCTCCCAATATTGCTTTTCATTTCAGAATGGATAGTGCCATGTCAGACATGTTCCCACAATCAATGGAATGAGGTAGGTTTTATTGTGAGAAAACTGGAATATCATCCTACTTTTTCTATGTTTGAAGTTTCAACAAAGAACACAGAACTAAATCACTGTCAGAGTGCTGTCATGTTCAAAAAGGAAGAGATATAATAATATTTAACATTCCTAAATAAGTAAGTATTTGAGCTAATTAACATTTGTACTCACCTCGCACCTTTCATCCACAATTCAGAGAATGTTTTGAAAAGGGTTATTAGACAAATCAGCAGGATGACAAGGTGAAATTTTTTGGCCTTGCAACACAATTGCTATAGAGACTTGCCTCAGTGAGCTAGAATTATGCATGGAACAAACAAAAGATCACATTTTTACTTTCAAAGCCTTTAATTTCTCAAAAGGTTGTGAACTTAAGATGCAAACAATGGGATGAAATTTAAGAGAAAAAAACTGACACTGATGTTCAAAAAAAAAAATCATTGTACCAATATAAGTTTGAGAATAGTTGTCTTAATAGTTCCAAAAGGAAATAACTGGAAGTTTGCTTTTATTTTAAGTTTAAAAGGAGCCAATGCTATTGTACAGCTATTTTAAAAGTTAATGTAATCTTAGGTTTTGTAGCCAATGAAGAATTGAGTTAAGCTGGAAGGAAGCTACATTATAGCTAAGGTGCTATTCACACAAACCAGTCACTCACAATAATGATACTTTTAGAACTTAGACTCTTTTTGAACTTAACAATAAAGACATAAGAAATAATAATAGGATCACAAGAACTCATATATCAAAGCAAATACACTAATAATAAAATATTTCACAATACACACAAGAATCTGAGTCATATACTTCCTCTCATATCCAGAAACCTGACAAGGAGGCACATGGGTGAGGAAAACTTGTATGCTCAGAATTAGTCACAACTTAGGAACTATAAACTTGTGTTTTATTTAGATCTCAGGAAGAGTCTATAAAAAATTCCTCAATGAAAATAGTTTCTATGTTGAATAAGTACTTCCACTGCTAGACAGAGTTGATCTTAGCTGTGTTTGACTAACAAATCAGTATCATGGCATCTGAGTCAAGCTAATTGACTACCAAGTGACTCCTCTCATTCTGATTCACTGTTACTCTGTTCAGCTAGACAGCAAATATCTAATACCCAGCTCTAAGCTTAACTAATTTAAATTTATTGTTATTAATCAAATTTTAATATTTTATCCAAACCCCCCAAAATTATATTTGTTCCATAATCCTATAATAGTTCCATTGTTCTTATCTCTCCAATATAAATCTGCCATTCAAAACTCACCAACGATAACAATTTGTCAGAAAGTAACTGCTTCGATATTTTTTTCTTATAGAACTTTGAGTAAACTTAGCTCATCAACAATCTATAAAGTGATAATAATAACAATAGCTAACTTTTGTATAGTACTTACTATGTTTCTGACACTGTGCTAAGTGTTTTCCAGTTAGTTTCATATGATTTTCATAACAACCCTAGGAATTAGGTGCTATTTATTATCCCTGTTTTACAGATGGAGAAACTTAAGCAAACTGAGGTTAATTTACTTGCCCAAGGTCTCAGAGCTGGTAAGTATCTGATACCAGATTTTAACTCAAGTCTTCCTGACTAAAGACTTAGTGTTTCATCCACTATACTACCTAATTGTCCCTAAACTATACTAAGATGCTATGTTGTTTGTTACACACCCATAAACAGACCTGATATCAAAGGCATCTACCCAAACAGCCAATGGAGATCTACCTCAAGACACAAACCTGAAGAATTACAGAATCCCCAGTTTTCAGCCTGTTTGAGTTCAGCTCTGAAGACTATCCTTCTGTAAATCTCCCTTTGAGATATCGATAGATAGATAGATATCATCTCAACCTCTGCCATTCCCTTTTCCCCTTGCCTTCAATCTTTCCCAACATTAGGATATATATATATATAAAGAGAGAGAAAGAGAGAGAAAGAGAGAGAGAGAGAGAGAGAGAGAGAGAGAGGGTTTTGTACACAAACTCTCCTTCCTTCAGGTGGCTGGTGATTTATTTTTTTTAGTAATAGCCTTTTATTTTCAAAATATATGCAAAGATAGTTTTTTTTGTTTTTTTCTTGCTGAGGCAATTGGCATTAAGTGACTTGCCCAAGGTCACACAGCTAGGAAGTGTTAAGTATCTGAGATCAAATTTGAACTCGGGTCCTCCTGACTTCAAAGATAGTTTTCAACATTCACTCTTGCAAAACCTTGTGTTCCATATTTTTTCTCCCTCCCTTCTCCCCCAACCCCTCCCCCAGACAGCAAGTAATTCAATATATGTTAAATATGTGCTATGCTTCTATACATTTTTTCCATATTTATTATTCTGCACAAGAAAAATCAGATTTTTCTGGTTTTCTGGTTCCCTTCTGGAAGAAGGGAGGAAAATGAGAAAGAAAACAAAAAGCAAGTAAACAACAACAAAAAAAGGTGGAAATACTATGTTGTGGTCCATATTCAGTTCCCACAGTCCTCTCTCTGAATGCAGATGTCTCTCTTCATCACAAGACCATTAGACTGGACTGAATCACCTCATTGTTGAAAAGATTAATGTCCATTAGAATTGGATCATCACATATTCTTTTTGTTGTTGTGTACAATGTTCTCTTGGTTCTACTCACTTTACTTTACATCAGTTCAAGCAAGTCTCTCCAGGCCTTTCTAAAATCATCCTGCTGATCGTTTCTTATAGAACAATAATATTCCATAACATTCATATACCATTTCTTATTCATCCATTCTCCAACTGATAGGTATCCACTCAGTTTCCAGTTCCTTATGGCTGCTTATTTAGCAGAAAAAAAATCATTCATTATATAAATATTTACTGCTAAATATAGAAAATAGTGCAATTAGAAGAGATTGATCACTTCTTTCAAATTATCCCTGTGGACCTAGAAAAGCACATTTTAAAAATTTACTAAAAATACAATTAAAAGGAAGAAATTAGACTTCTTTAATTGTAGAATACCTCTCATGCTGTAACTATTAGCTTTCTCACAGAAGAGAGCATTCTTTCTTTTATTGCAGAGAAAATATATTTGGATTAATAAAAATGATGATAATAATAATAAACAATTATATAGCAGTTTAAGGTTTGCAAAATGCTTCACAAATATTATCTCATTTTATCCTCATGGTAATTGAGTAGTAAGTACTGTTATTATTGTTGTTCAATTGTTTGGTCATGTTAAGCTCTTCATAACCCTATAGGCACACCAGAGCCTTCTATCCTCCACTGTCTCTTGAAGTCTGTTCAAGTTCATGCTCATTGTTTCCATTGACACTATCTATCTCAAACTCTGCCTTTTCCTTTTGCCTTCAGTCTTTCCCAGCATTAGGATCTTTTTCAATGAGTCCTATCTTCTCGTTAGGGGCTGTTATTCAGAGTAAGTGCCATTATTATCATTCTTTTTGAGACGAGGAAACTGAGGCAAGCAGAGATTAAGTTACTTGCCCAAAATCACAGAGTCAGGAAGTATCTGAGGAAGGATTGGACCTGAAATTTTCCATATTCCAAGTCCACACTCTCTCTATTATGTTACTTGATTATCAGGATTCATAATTCAATCCCAAATCCAAATTTGAAAAGAAGTACAGTAGAAAACAGTGGTCAAAAGGAATGTTAGCAAAAACAAAACTAAAGGGAATCATAGCCAGTTGCCAGAACTTCCAAATTCTTCAATATTTGAGGAATTTCAGTTGGTTAATGAAATAAATAAGAAGCAGAGAAAACATATAGAACCAAATAGCGGGTTCCCTGCCTTTATAACCGTATGCTGACAAAGAAGGTCCTTCTTTGGACATGATTAATGACATTTAATAATGAGCCTTAATTTCAGAAATCACATTTAACCTTTATATATATATATATATATATATATATATATATATATATATATATTTTTTTTTTTTTTTTTTGCTTTCTTCTATTTTATTCTTCTGCATGGTTAGTCTCAAGATAAACAAAATCTACCTGGTCACAGAGCCCAAAGCTAATGACAGATTAGTAGATTAGGGAATCTCTCTTTCATCTTTTTGAACACAACAAACTGACCTCAAGGTATATGCTGACTGTATTCTATAAAAACCTGTGAGAACAGCCTCATATTCTTCTCCATAGAGATTTTTCTTATTATTTATTTCAGACAGATGTTAGGAAATTCTGCCACCACCAAGAGTACCTTTCCATATTTGATTTGAATCAGTATTACCCCAGTCCCATGCTTTTCCAAGACAAGAGACTAAGCTCTGGAGAGCGGGAAGTCCTAAGACCACTGGGGATACCCTTCTTCCTTTGACTCCTACACTTGCCCTTTGCCTCAGATCCAGGATGTCACAATACCAACTGGGGAAGGCTAGATATCAGAAAGATCCATGGTTCTGGGAGCACCCTCTATCCTTGACTTCTATCTTTACTCCCTCCATTGATCAGGACCTCCCAGAACCCATCAGAGCTATTTGACCATTATCATTGATTGAAATACTAGTGCTATTTTGATGTGACAAGAATCACTTACTATATTCATGTCAGTGAGCAGAATTGCCAGTTTTTATCCTCTGTCATTCCACTGCCTCCTAAGATTTTCAAAGCTCTAACATTTGATCTACTTCTGTGCCCTTCAGATTTCTGAGTCACATGCAGGACCTCTGAACTTCCCCATTTACACCCATTCTACAGCTAATCTTTCATATGTATATTGTTTCCCCTTATTAAAGGGTGAGCTCCTTAAGAATAGGAATTGTCTTGATTTGTCTTTTTATATCTCCAATGCTTAGCAGATAATATGTGCTTAATAAATGCTTTTTTTTGTTCACTTTACCCATGCTAAGTTTGTAATTTGATTAAATAGTTGTTTTTTTAAATTGACTTTTGTCCTAAATTGTAAATTATGGATCTTTTTTTTTTTAATAACAACCTCATGAGATTTGTTCTGTCAATGAGAAGTTTAAACACACCTTTAAGACCAACTGTTTTTAGATAGGCAACTCATATCAAAAACATTCTCTCTAGAAGCTTTCTGTGGCAAGGTACCATGTTCTTTCAAGTGGTTCCTTTTCCTTAGATATCAGGAACTTACTTCTTCATCTAGGCTAGAAGAGATTTCAAAGATAAAAATTTCAGAAGCAATTATCAAAAATTAGGTGACCTGGAAAAAAACAGAGTTGCTAAAATAATAGTGAGCCATCATAAAAAAAAAAAAAAAATTCTTGAAGAGAACCATGTTATGTGTTTCAAAGCTAAGTCCAGGGAGAAAGTTCTTAACCAAATAAGGGGGAGAGGCAAGAGAAAAATAGATGATTTTGACTAGAGAAATTGAAAAGCTTTAGCAAGAACAAAATCATGTGGCCAGGATGAAAGAGGCCGTGGATTAAAAAAAAAAATCTTCACATTAAATAGGTATGTGTGTGTGTGTGCATAGACATATGTTGTGTTATCTCTCTCTGTATGTGTATGTGTGTATATATATACCTCATCATGTACATAGGTTCTGGGATCTCCTAACTGCTGATTTAGTTACCTTTGATGGTGAAGACCCTAGGAGAGATGGCCATCTTCTCTTGGGCTGAGGATGGCTTTAAGAGTAAAGGTGTATTCCAGTGTAAGCAGAAACCTGTCAGAGACCCTGTGACTATGATTTGTTGGGCTAGCAGCAGGCCCTCGGGGATTTCTGCCCAATTCTCTGGCTGCAGCTCAGGGAACACAGCCACACTGAACATCTTTGGGCTGATCATTACTGTGAAGTGTGACATAGTAATACTTCCTCAGACCCTTTTCTCTGGTCTCCCCTCACTGCCCTTTTGTCTGGGTGATCTCTTTTTTTCCCCTCTAAGTCTCCTTTCCCATTTCTCACCTCCTCCATCTCTCTACTCCAGGTGCTTCCCTCTTATTTCTTGAGCTCTATCACCTCCCCCCTCCCAAACTCAATTCAGCTTCTCCTCAGCTTTGGCCAATTCAGGTGGAGCTCTGGACCCAGATCCTCCTGAACTCTTTTCAATCTTCAGGTTAGGGAGTCTTTTACACCCAGTCCAGGGCAATGACACCTCAGGATGAAGTCTTCCAATGCCACTTGCAACACCAAGATTCTCCATTTTTTGTTTGGGGAAAAATTATTGGATGGTCTCAATCTCTTGAGTAAAGTGTTAACTACAATGGAAAAAAAGAACCAGGAAACATATATATTTGTGTATACATATGCACTGTGTGTACATATCTTAGTAATGCAAATACTTCTAATACCAAAGACCTTTCCCCACTGGATATATGGTCAAACAATAGAAGCAAACAGTTCTCAAAAGAACTGCCAACTACCAACAACTGCATGGTCACATCATTAATAATCAACTCAAAACAACTTATGAGCAAACTGGTAACACTGATAAAAAGTAAAAATGGTCGATATTGGATTGCAGAAAGACAGATCCACTAATATACATAATGATGTTATGAATTGTTCCAACTAGTTTGGAAAGCAATTTGGAAATATACAAAGAAAGCAAAAGAAAAGCAATTGGCCTCTAGATCTCACTGATAGTTATCTATCCCAAGAGTAGATAGACCGAAATATTTTATATATAACAAAATATTCAGAGAAGCACCTTTGGAGACTGGCTAAATATTTTGGGACATTCATGTAATAGAATATTAATTTGCAATAAAAATCCATGAATGTGAAGAATGTAAAGAGATGTGGGGAGAAATGTAAACTGTTGCAATATGAAGTAAGTAGAACCAGCTACAATAATGCAAATTGAGAGAGCAAAAAGAAAATGAAACTGAATGCTCTCTCATTGTAATGAATAAGCTTGGCCCTGGAAAAAAAAAATAATAAAATTGATCTCCTTTGGAAAGGTGGGGGATATGGGTATAAAGCATGCAGATGTTGTCAGATGTGGTCAATGCGTTGGTTGGTTTTAACTATTTACTTTTTCATTTTCTTTCTTTTTCTCATTTTTTTATATAAAGGATGACATTCTGGGTGGAGGGGGGAGGAAAGATATATTTAGAAAGAAAGATAATATATAAATAAGAGATATCAATTTAAAAAACCCTTTCCTGCCTCACTTTTTGCTATTCTTTTTGGGGAAGTAGTGGACTTGACCCTTCCCTAAATTATAACCTTACCAGGAAATCAGTGTACTGTTTCCAGAGAGCCCTCTCCTCTAAACTGTTTGTGGATTTTGCTTTCATCTATTTAAAGCTGCCTCATTTCCTGCACTGGTTAATGTCACACCATGTCATCATGCCCCTAAGGACTCTCACATTTCTATGCACACAATACTGGGAAACTATTCTCTGCCCCCACACATATAAATACATATATAATCCTCTGAGCTGTGACAAGGTTTAGATAAAGCTTAGAACTCAGTCACATCCTGGGGACTGAAAGAAATGTTCTGAATGAAGTCACTTTGCCATTCTCTTCCATTTTCTTTAGGATGGCCAAGAGTATTTTATGAGAATTCAATTCACTAAACATTTATTAAGCTTCTTTTAAGCAAACCATTTTTTTTCTATGAAAAACTCCAGTCATTCTGTGAAATCATTTTTCCTCCTCCCCTCCAACACACACACACACAGGGAAGATGAAGGAAATTACAAAAAAGACATTCATTTTTTTTTTTTTTTTTTTATGGAGGAACCAAGTACTGAAATACTTAAATTGTAATAATCCCATTCAACGAACACACTGAGGTCTCACTCTGTATATAAATGTTTCTGTACATGGGGCATTTTACAGAAATTAATCAGAGAAAAGTCCTCTGTTTTCATAAAATGAATATTCTAAGAGGAATACATTGACAATTTCAACTCAGATGAAATAACTAGACAGTGATATGATCAATCTGGTTATTTCAGTCCCTTTAGCATCCAATTTGAATCTCCCTGTCACTAATCTATTCAGTTAAATATGAAAAGGTTGTTAATACAACTGAAAAAAAAAAACAGAATGCAATATATCATGGCCAATTTATAGACTGAATATAGACACCATTAAGGACACAACCAAATGAGAACAAAATAGCAACAGAGGTTGGAGCAACAAAGAACAAAAAATCTCATTTTTATCAAATGTGACAAAATTCCTCCAATGGGTTTGGGAAAAAAAAATCAAGCCACTTGGTTTTCAAATCTTGCCACTCTTGATAATATTAATGATGGATAGTCCTTAATTATATGAAAATGGAGTTGAGTGATTTTTACCCAATCAAGTTGTCCTATCCCCACTAAAAATGATGAGATGCTCAATCAATTAATTTCAATCAAAGAATTATATCCTATGTGTGAAAAATCTTTGAAAGCCATTGGATGAAGTGAGATGATGTCAAAGAAGAATTCTGTTCCAACTGTCTGAGGGATTTCACCATGTGTTCTGAGTCGTGTATAAAACTATAGTTATTTGAAATAGAGTTTTCCTAACTAGTGGCAAGTAAGAAGGGGAGGGAGGGGGAAAGAGAGAGGGGGGGAAAGGGAGGGAGAAGTGGAGGAGGAGGAGGAGGAGGAGGAGGAGGAGGAGGAGAAGAAGGAGAAGAAGAAGAAGAAGAAGAAGAAGAAGAAGAAGAAGAAGAAGAAGAAGAAGAAGAAGAAGAAAAGAGACAGAAGCAGAGATAGAGACAGAGACAGAGACAAAGAGAGAGACAGAGACAGAGAGAGAGACACAGAGAGAGAATTTCAGTAACTCCTAAAATGGAAATGCCTGAGGGGAAGGAGAGAGAGGGGAAAGAGGAAGGAGAGGTGGAGGAGGAAGAGGAGGAGGAGAAGAAGGAGAAGAAGAAGGAGGAGGAGGAGGAGGAAAAAGAGGAGGAGGAGGAGGAAGAGGAGGAGGAGAAACAGACAGAGACAACAGAGACAGAGACAGAGAGACAGAGACAGAGAGACACAGAGAGAGAATTTCAGTAACTCCTAAGATGGAAATGCCTGAGGGAAAGGAGAAAACTAGTTTCTTTACTATCACCTTCTTCTTTTACCCCTAACTCTGACTGGTAGAGGACATTTTAAAACATTTTTTATTAGAATTTTTTATTTACAAAACATATGTGTAAGTAATTTTTCAACACTGACCCTTGCAAAGCCTTCTGTTCCAAATTATCCCCTCTTTACCCCCACCCCATCCCCTAGATGGCAGGTAGTCCTATACATGCTAAATATGTTAAAATATATGTTAAATTCAATGTGTATACACATTTATACAATTATCTTGCTGCACAAGAAAAATCGGATCAAGAAGGGAAAAAAATTTGAGAAAGAAAACAAAATGCAAGCAAATAACAACAGAAAGAGTGAGAATGTTATGTTGTGGTCCACACTCAGTTCCCATAGGCCTCTCTCTGGGTATATGGCCTTCTTCATCATTGAACAATTGGAATTGGTTTGACTCATCTCTTGTTGAAAAGGGCCACGTCTATCAGAATTGATCATAGTATAGTCTTATTGTTGCCCTGTATAATGATCTCCTGGTTCTGCTCATTTCACTTAGTATAAGTTCATGTAAATCTCTCCAGGCCTCTCTGAAATCATCCTGATGGTCATTTCTTACAGAACAATAATATTCCGTAGAATTCATATACCATAACTTATTCAGCCATTCTCCAACTAATGGGCATCCACTCAGTTTCCAGTTTCTTGCCACTACAAAAAGGGCTGCCACAAACATTTTTGCACATGTGGGTCCCTTTCCCTCTTTTAAGATCTCTTTGGGATATAAGCGCAGGAGAATCACTGCTGGGTCAAAAGATATATGCACAGTTTGATAACTTTTTGAGCATAGTTCCAAATTGCTCTCCAGAATGGTTGGATCTGTTCACAGTTTGGTGGAGGACATTATGAGCTTCAAAAACTTGGAGGAATTTTTACTTCTCATTTTCTCATCAGTATCCTAACATTGTCCCCTTAAAACAGTAATGGTTTCAGCATATCCATCAAGAGTCAAGGACACACGCTTAAAAAGAATTTTTTGTGCTCACCTGGGGGAAAGGGATTTCTAAGCATGTGCCTAAAAATGCTCACAACAATAACATGTATATAATGTTTACTATATGGCAGGCACTGTGCTGAGTACTTTATACAATTATTATCTCATTTAATCTCTGCAACAACCTAATTTACAATAGGTAAGGGATATTTATTATCCCTAATTTTACAGATGAGAAAACTGAGGCAAGCAGATTAAATGACTTCTCCAGGAGCACATAGTGTTTAAGATCAGATTTGAACTCAAGTATTCCTGACTCCAGGCTCAGTACTATAGCTGTTGTCCCACCAACCTACCTGCAAGTTGAAGACTATTTTCATGTGGATTTTATATGTACTTGTGAGTACATCACAGACTTGAGTCAAGGATTAATGTTTTGTGTTTAATGTTCTTAGTCTACCACCTTAGTAAATATGCCTTTCAAAAAATATTTAAATATAACATATCTGATTGCTTACTGTCTCAGGGAGGGAAAAAGGTAGAATTTAGTTTTGAGTTTCAAAACTAAAAAAAAAACTCAAATGTCAAAATTTTGCTTTAACTTGTAATTAGAGAAAGTAAAATATTATATATTAAAGAATGGAGAAAAAAGATATTTAAAACTGGCTGACTAAATTGATTCTCAAGTAATAATCTTGAGAAGAAGCACACCAGTGGAGGCTTGAGTCAATGGTATTAGATAATCACTCCCAAACTGCAAAGCAGGTACGTCTAAAACCCTCGTGAAGAGATATAGCAATGCTGTGGGACCTAAATCATTTGAGAGAGTTAGAGTTGAGATAAGGATACTCTGTCTGCTTCTATGAGCTACATTTGCAAGAGTGGAAGGAATTAGGTCTGTTCCAAGAAAACACATATGCTGTCAGCATGGATTTACACAAGAGGACTTTGAGAAACCACAGAATTCATGCTATTTAGCAATAATTGTCTGCAAGTTACACATAGATGGGCTCCTGATGTGACAAAGCTCTTAACCAGTGGTTGGTGTGGAATGGCCTGCCAGGGAAGGTTAAGTAATGAGTCATACACTGCTGATCACAACATCTGCAAGGAAAGATGCACAACTTCACCAGGGTGCAAATTAACTACAGCACTCGCACCAGACTGTATACCATAATAGGATCCTGGGATTTCTGACAAATGTATGAAAACACCTGCTAACTGACCAGCCCACAGTGATGGTCACCATAGAAACCTTGAAGCTATGAGATAACCTTTTCTCAGAAGCAGGATAACAAGAGTCAGGGCTGCCAGTTCTGGAGAGTGGAGCAGGGGTCAAGGCTAGCTTCGAAAGCTTCGGGAAGTTTTCTCCCTTTCTTTTGGTAGGCTGGCACATAGCCCAGCCACTTATTGCCAATGTCTAGGCTTCTCAGGGAGAAGGCAGGCTGTAAAGGAAACAATAAAACGAGACTTTTTTCTCTTCTTTTTTGGAGCAAAAGCTCTTCCTGCCAGCGTCACACTGAAAAGACATGACACAATCCAAAACTTAAAAGATCCAGGGAGCTTACATTATGTTGAAAAAAGAAGACACATATATTAAAAAAAAAGTAAAATAACAATCTGAGAGTTTATAATCTTCAGTCATTTTCAGTCATGTCTGACTTCATAGCCCCATTTGGGGTTTTCTGGGTAAGATAGTGGAATAGTTTGCCATTTTTTACTCTAGTCCATTTTATAGATGAGGAAACTGAGGCAAACAGGGTTAAATGACTTTCCCAGAGTTACACAACTAGCAAGTTTCTGAGACTGGATTTGAACTTAGGAAAATTAGTCTTCTTAACTCCAGACTTAGAAGTCCACTGAACTCTAGTTGACATAGTCATCAAGGATGAGCTAGAATTTTCTGATGAATTAGCTAATGAAGAGAATTATAGCACCACTAACAAAAACAGGATAAACAAGAAGGGAAGCTCATTTGGGAGAGAACATAATTCATTAAGTTATGGAAATTTTGAGCTTAATATACAGTAGAACATCATAGAGGCAAGATCCAGTGCATGCTTGTAGATACAGGAACAGAGCTAAGAAGAAACACAAAACTAGAAGGCTAATGACTGAACTGAGGGGTAACCAGGGGTCAACAAAGGAAATAGAGAAGTGGCTGAGAGGGTACAAGGAGAGAACCAGGATGGTTGTAGTGAAGTATCTCATGGTTTTAAAACAGAATGTAGAATAATTCAGAGAAGTCAGGGTTGATTTACGTAAAAAGGATGAAGATTGAGAAAAATTCACAGGATTGTCAATTGTAATCATTGGTGACCTTAGTAAAATTTCAGTAAAGACATGTTGGTATTAGTTAAAAAATGGGTGATAAGGATTTAACTTAGTTTCAATTGATCAAGGATGGACAGAAGCAGCTACACCCAAAGAAAGAACACTAGGAAATGAATGTAAACTGCTTGCATTTTTGTTCTTCTTCCCAGGTTATTTATACCTTCTAATTCTCCCTAAGCAACAAGAAAACTGTTCAGTTCTGCACACATATATTGTATCCAAGATATACTGTAATCTATTTAACATGTATAGGACTGCTTGCCATCTTGGGGAGAGGGTGGAGGGAGGGAGGGAGGGGAAAAATCGGAACAGAAGTGAGTGCAAGGATAATGTTGTAAAAAATAACCCTGGCATGGGTTCTGTCAATAAAAAGTTATTTAATTAAAAAAAAAAATGGGTGATAAGGAATTGGAAACAATTGGAGGAGACATTTTTTTTTAAGTAACTTGCCCAGGGTCACATGCCTAGTAAATGTCTGAGGCTAGATTTGTATTCAGGTTCTGAGTCTGTTTCTCTAACCACTGTCCCACCTAGCTGCTCAAGTAGATCACTTTTTAAAATTCTTAATGATTCACTAGCTATAATGGATAATAGAATGGCATGGGAACCAGAAAAACTTTGGTTCAAATCCACTTTTGACTTAGCTGACATGTCAGTTTTGCGGCAGTGGGCAAGTCAATTAATCTCTCAGTGTGCTGGATTCCAGATTCTTGGGGTTTGGAACCCCCTTATATAGGGTTTCATAACTGAATGTTAGGGTCATAAATTTGTGATTTATTATCGGTTTGTTTCGTATATCTATTTTATATATGTATATACTGGGGGGTCACATAAAAATTTCTCAGGTAAAAAGGTATTTGTGAATAAAAAATGTTTAATTAAGAAGTCCTGCTCTAGACAATTTCTAAGATAACAAATGGAAAAGAAGTTGTTAATTTGCATTGGAAAAGAACATTGCCTTGCCAAGGAGTATCCTATCTCAAGGAAATCACAAGTCCAGTCCCTATCCCTTGTTTAACTAATGAACTGAGAAGTTTGACTGGAAAAAGGAGAACAATTGTGCAGTAGTTAGGGGAATAAGGGAGGAAGATTTCACAGGATCAAACTTTGGGTTTTTTTTTTGTTTTTTTGTTTTTTCCCCAATAAGGAAGACCAATGGCTATATGGAGGCTAGAAAGGTTGAAGGAGAAGTCTTATCTAAAGAATGAGTCAGGACAGCTAGGTGGTGCAGTAGATAGGGCACCAACCCTGAAGTCAGGAGATCCTGAGTTCAAATCTCAGACACTTAACACATCCTAGCTGTGTGATCCTGGGCAAGTCACTTAACCCCAATTGACTCAGCAAAAAGAAAAGAAAAAGTGGAGTGTTATATCAACTGATATCTGCTAAGTGGAGTAGGACCAAGAGAACATTGTGCATAGCAACAAGAAGATTATGTGCCGATCAATTCTGATGGATTTGGGCTCTTTTCAACAATGAGGTGATTCAGCCCAATTCCAATAAACTTGTAATGGAGAGAGCCATCTGCATCCAGAAAGAGGATTGTGGGAACTGAATGTAGATCACATCATAGGATTTTCACAATTTTTGTTGTTGCTTGCTGCTTGTTTTTTCTTTCTCATTTTCCCCTTTTGATGTGATTTTTCTTGTGAAGCATGATAAATGTGGAAATTTGTTTAGAAGAATTGCACATTTAGTCTGTACAGAATTACTTGCTATCTAGGGAAGAGACAGTGAAGTGGGATAGGAGGGAGAAAAATTTGGAACACAAGGTTTTGCAAGGGAGAATGTTGAAAACTATCTTTGCATATATTTTGAAAAATAAAAGGTTATTATTTTTAAAGTTTAGTGACTTACTCAAGATCATACAACTTGGAAGTATTCTTAGGCTAGATTTGAACTCAGGTCTTCCTGAGGGCAAGTCCAGCACTTTATACATTGTAATACCTAGGTACAATGTCTTGGGGGGACTGCATATAAGGAGCTCTTTGAGATAGAGGGATTCATCAGAATGAGCTCTCTCTCTCCTGCTTCTTCTCCTGCCTATATGACTATTCCTCAACCTCTTTTGCTGGATCTTTAGTCAAAAAATGCCAACTAATCATTGCTGTCCCCCATTATCAATGTGACCCAGACCCACAATTTAGATTTTATCTAAGACTCTTTACACTCTAATCCCCCTGTTACAAGACTTATTAATTCTATTTTATAACAACTGTCATATACAATCCCCTGCTCTCCTTTGTCACTGACATCATAACAACTCATGTCCAGTCTATGTTCCATTCAGCTGCCAAAGTGATCTTTCTCAAGCCCAGGTTTGTTTATGTCATTCCTCTGACTCAGTAAATTCCAATGACTCCCTATCCCTTCCAGAATCAAATATCTAATTTGTTCGGCATTTGTAACTTGCCCCTCCCCACCTTTCCAGTCTTATACCTTATTCATCCTCACTAATTTTGCCATCCAGTGATGTCTCCTTTCTGTTCTGTGCATAAGACTTATAACTTCTGACTTTAGCCATTTTC
The DNA here is from genome assembly GCF_902635505.1 of Sarcophilus harrisii. NCBI lineage: Eukaryota > Metazoa > Chordata > Mammalia > Dasyuromorphia > Dasyuridae > Sarcophilus > Sarcophilus harrisii. Next base: position 144,076,212 of record NC_045431.1, read on the forward strand.
ACTGGCATTGACTCTGCCTAGAATTCTCTCCCTCCTCATGTTGACTTTCTGGCCTCCTTAAAGTCTATGATTCCTAAGAAGCCTTTTCTGATCTCCCTTTATGACAATGTCTTCTCTTCAATGATTATCTCCTATTTACCCTTTCTATTATCTTATTTGTACATATTTGTTTGCATGTTGTCTCTGTAATTAAGATGAGATTCTTGAGAGAAGGGATGGTCTTTAGCCTTTCTTTGCTTCCCCAGCACTAAGCACAGTGTCTAACACATAGTAGGCCCTTAATAAATGATTGTTGATTAGATTTTATTCCTATATCTGTTCTTGAGCTCCAGTGAATCCTTATTACATTGTACATTTCTTGCGGAATGAAATAAAGTCGCTCTACATCTAATTTACATTTCTTCCTTTGATTCTTATATAGGATCTGGGAATCCTGTCATTCACATTTGTGGGAATACACAAATACACACCCATACATATATGTATATATATATATATATATATGTGTGTGTGTGTGTGTGTGTGTATAAAATACATATATTTTATATATCTATCTCTAAATGTATGTCTATGTGTGCATAAATGTGTATGTTTTCATATATTTGTATATAAATCTATGTATATGTGTGTATATATACATATATATATTTACACATACAGACACATGAGAGACAAGAGCTATTTTAGAGATGAGCCAAAGAGAGAAATTGATGCTTTTGGCAGAACCTGTTATTAGGCCCATTTCATAAGCGTCAGTGTCTTGAAGGGCTCTGAGTGACAGATAATTCAAAGAAGTCCAGAACAGTTCACCCCTTTAGAGTGCTTTAAGGCTGATAAGTCATATTAACCCTGTGAGGTAGCACTTTCATGATTTTACAGATGAAGAAACTGAGATTTAAGAGGTGGGATTTGCCTAAGATCACGCAGCTCAGGTCATGTTGTATCAGAAAAAAAAGAATTTGAACCTTGGTCTCTTGAGTCCTAGGCCAGCATGCATTACAATCTCATACAATCTCATTGTTCCTTAAAGTATAGAAGACTGCAGTTCCAGAAATGTAGACATATACATAAAAGTATAGCCAGTGATCACTTATCTATCTCTGAGCTCTAGATAGGTGTGTTGGAAGCAACCATCATGAGCCCTTGGTATCCCTTTCTGAAGATCCCTGAGAAAATGTTTGAAGCAATTTATATAAACTTTGGCCGAGGTACTCTGAAGGAAGATGGAAAAAAGATAAGGATAGTACTTCATACCATCATGGTCAAGAGCATAGAGTAATGGGGTAAGAGTTAAGAAGATCCAGGTTAAAACCCCATTTCCAATGCTTGATAAAAGTATAATGCTGAGCAGTTAGTTTCTTGGACTCAGTTCCTTATCTACAAAGGTCCCTGCCAGCTCTAAATCTCTGATCCTATCAAAGTTTTTTCCTTCAAAAAACAAAACAAAACAACAACAACAAAAACCTTCAATGGGAGGTATTGGTTTCAGCATTATTCAATGGGAGATGTAATTTTCTCTGGCTAACACTCAAATTTGGAATGCTCTTCCTCCACTTCTTCCTTGGTTTCTTCTCAGCTCCAACTAAAACCTGTCTTCTAACAGGAAACCTTTCTCAACCCCTCTTAATTCTAGTATCTTTCCTCTTTATCTCTCATTTAGTCTAAATATAATCTGTTTGTGCATATTTTCTTGCCTCTTGTCTCCTCCATAAGACTGTGAGTTCTTTGAAGGTGAGGATTGCCTTTTATTTCTTTTTTTTGTATTTCCAGCACTTAAGACAGTGCCCACCTGACACATAGTAGGTGCTTAATAAGTGCTTACTAAATATTAAATTTTAATTTTGTTAATTTTACTAATTATTAATAAGTGGTGTGAGCAGGAGGTCAATCCTGCCTAGGTGGGTGTTGGGAAAAGGAAGGAAGAAGGTAAATAGTTATTGAGTCACATTGAATCAACTCATTAATGAAAAATAAGGACCTAATTGGACTGTCCATGAGTCATTGCTATAGCTACCTGAAGATGCCCTTTCTATTAAGGGTGTAGCTACAGAACTTATGAATAAAGCAGCAAAAGGTTTAAAAAGCTGGAAGCCCTAAGTGACCCAGAAGTGAGAAAGAACTATAACACTGTCTGCAGAAGTTTCAGGGCAGTCCCCTGTTTGCCAATGGTTTTGATGGGAAAGAAAGTAATTGGTACCATCTACTGGAGGAAACTTGAACAATGAGAAGCAACAGGACCAGCCTTCAGATAATGACATTGATAAGGGCTCATGATGATGATCGGAACACAGTGACAAATCACATGTCCAAAAGAATGAAATTCATTGTTTTTTACCCTTTTGTTCTGATTTCGCAACATGACAGATATGGAAAAAATATTTTAAATGATTGCACATGCATAACCTATATCAAATTGCTTGCTATTTTGGGGAGAGGAGAATTAAAGAAGGGAAGAAGAAAAAATTTGGAACTCAAAATCTTACAAAAATGAATGCTGATATGTAATTGGAAAAAATAAATACTATTGAGAAGGAAAAAAATAAAAATTCAAAAGAATGAGTATTAAACATACTTCTTGGGTACCATTGGGGAAGTGACAGACTTAAAATGAAGAAAGGTATATATTTAGACATGGTTAATCAATCAAGGCTACCTGCTGGCTGACTACCCTTGAAATCTCCCACTTTGTCCCTGTGAATCTGCCCAGATATAAGGGCAGAGACCCAGAGATCTGGTCTCTTAATTGGGGAATTCATTGTACTATTCACTCACTATGAAGCCATAGGACTGAGAAGCCACATATTTATATATCTGTTTGTAACAAAATGCCTAACTTCTGATCCTTTAAGAGTTTGTGCTCCTTCTTGGTACCTCATCCATGATCCCCTCACAAAGTTTTATTTCATTGGTTTGCCTTTCTTAGTTGCTAAATTTGGAGGTGAGGGTAGTAGGAGTAACAGGTTAAGAAAAGACAAAGGATATTTATGCTATGAGATATCACATTTATTTAATATAACACTGTTGAGTTGAATTTAAATTAGGCCAGAACTACACTGCAAATAAATAAAAAGATGAAAAGATACCACATCATTTTTCTTCTAAATATATAGATATTTGATTCACCAGATATGATCAGAGTTTTCTTGACTGTGTCTTTGAGTTCTCTGACTTGCCCTCCTCAAGTAATCTGATTAGAACCCAGTTCCTTGATGTAATTTCCTAACCTGAGGGCATAAAAGATCCCACCTAAATGTGGTCAGTGTCTTTCAGAATTAGTGGTAGTCTGAAACCACTTGAATTGCTATACCCTAATCAATGACTGACCAGATCTAAGCTAAGTGCCACTATAGTATTGAAATGTTTGGGCAAGATGAACCTTCTTTGTTCAAAAACTTATGAATACATCATTTCATCCCAACATCAAAACTGAATGAAATGAATAGAGATTATTTCTTTTTTGAAAGTCTGAAAAAATTCACAGGCTTTAATATGGATTATTTTTAAATCTTATTGCTAAGTGATATGTTATGTAATAAATTAATTTTTAAATTATAATTTCCAGGAGCAAAGGATAGAAATAATGATTTTTTAAAAAAGACTAATGATCTCTGATTTAAATAAAGGGTAGTGAGAAAAAGAGCACTTAAGGAAAGAGAATTACTGGCAGAAATAAAATAAAGCACAAAACATAGCTATGGAAATAAATCTCAGCCTTGATCCTTACTAAAATCCTATTCAAGGAAGTACTGTAAGTCATAGAAAATGTCCAAGTCCCTAAAGGGAAGGGTGCAAGAACTCCACCCCCCACCCCCGCAACAGACAAAAGTTCTTTCCTTGTCCTTTACTGTATAGTCCCATGTTTTCAAGCCTTGTGAGTTTGAGAGCTTATAAGGTGAGCTGGTAGCCATCCTTGGAGAGCTACCAAATGCCAAAGTTGCTGGATTCTACATGGGCAAGTACAATGAGGCAGAAAAAGTATAGGTACCTAAAATATGTAAAAACCCTTCATGTCAGGACAGACTCTGCCACAAGTTTTACAAAGGTGAAATCTGTTACAGATGTTTCAAGAATCAAAGAACCCTGGATACAAGTGAATTATGTTCATGATTGGGGATCAGAGGAAAATATGTTCCATATAACAAGGTCCCATACCATATGTTCTAGAAATCCTGTTTTATACAATGGTAAAATAGAAACTATATAGGCATATTCCATGTCACTCAGTTAACTGAAAGTGGGATCAAGATATCTGTAAGCTCACATGATTCGGAAATAGAAAGGATTCTGAGAAGATGGCAATGCAGAAACTTCCAACTCTTCAAATTTCCTTCAAAAAAAAAAAAAAAAAAGAACATTGCCTCAAAGCAAACAAATAAACACAGTGAAGGAGTTGTTCTCCTAAAACAATTTGAGAAGACCCTAAGAAAGATATAGAGGTTTGATCCGAATGAAGTACAAACACCTCCAGGCCAGTTCTAGAGAATCAACAAGCCCTGGGGCAAGTAGGCTGAGAGGCAGCTTCAGCCTTAGAAATTTTCATCTTACAGTGTGGGGATCTGATGACTAAATAGGAAAAGATTGATTGCCAAGCACATCATTGACCAGACATATCCTGGTTGCAGGGAGAAGGAGCTAGCACATATTTAGTGAGTATAGTAGTTGATGGGCAAGGACCCTGTTGACTGCCAACACTTGCAGGAGAGCAGAGTTCCTAGTTTCATTTCTGGGACAGAGAGGACAGCTGTAGTTTCCAAACACAAGCGTGACTGCAGGGAGCAAGATCTTGGGTGGGACAGTGTGGTTGGAGGCCCCAGCTGTGGCTTAGGAGTGGAAAGGGGAGTCCAAGTTTGGGCCCTGAAACAGACCTCAGAAAATGACAGTAAGAAGGACCTGAGGGTTTGGGGCATCATTCTCCATACCTCAGGATTACAACTCGATTACAATAATAATTGCTAAAAACAAAATAAACAAATAAAAATTAGTAAGAAAAGGAGAAAGAACTTAATCATAGATAGTTACTATGGAGATAGAAAAGATCTAGGTTCATATTCAGAGGAAGATAAAGGAGGGAAAAAAATACATACTTTTTTCAATGAGAAATATCAAATGATCCTAAACACAAAATGAATTCTTGGAAGAATTTTAAAAGAACTTTTAAAAATCAAATATGAGAGATCAAGGAAAATTAGGGAAAAAATAAGAGCAAATCCAATAAAATCGAGAAAATTATGAGAACCACATGGAGTTAAAGAATCAAAAACTTAAGGAGAAAATAATTCCTTGAAAACTAGAATTGAGCAAGGGGAAGCTAATGACATTCTAAGAGGCCAAGATAAAAATCAACAAAATGAAAAAATAATGTATTATTTTTTGCTGAGCCAAGTGGGGTTAAGTGACTTGCCCAGGGTCATATAGCTAAGAAGTATTAAATGTCTGAGATCAGATTTGAACTCAGGTCCTTCTGACTTCAGGACTGGTGCTCCATTGTACCACCTAGCTGCCCCAAGAATGAAAAAATAGAAGAGAAAGTGAAACATTTCATCAGATAAACATTTGATCTGGAGAATATATCAAGGAAAAGTAATATAAGAATAGTTGAACTACTTGAAAATTATGATTAAAAAAAGAATTTTGATACAATATTATAAGAAATAATCAAAGAAAATTCCCTGAACTTATAGAAAAAGAAGGAAAAGTAGAAATAGAAAAAAATCTATCAATCACCACCTGAAAGATATTTGAGTAGAAAACCTATAGGAATATTATAGCTAAGTTTCAAAGCTCTGAGGTTAAGGAGAAAATATTGGAAGAAACAAGAAAAAAAATTAAATTGTTACAATAAGAGCTACAATAAGAATTATACAAGATTGAACAGCTACTACTTGAAAGATCATAGATCTTGGAATACTATATTCCATAGAATAAAAGAGCTGGGTTTACAAGCAAGATAACTTACATAACTAAGTTAAGTATAATCCTGTGTGAAAAATAAATGGATATTTAACAAAGCCAAAAGACTTTCAGATCTTTGTGACAACCCCCAGCCCCCACCCAAGAACTTAAGGAAAAATACAACATATAACATCCAGGAGAACTATAAGATCAACATTAAAAGCCCAATTATAAGAAACTCAATAAGGTCAAATTACTTACTTCATATATATAAAAAATATTAGCAGTACTCTTGTATTATCATCATTATTTGGGTAGTTTGAAAGAAAGACATAGTGTGAGCCTAGTGTGATGAGGTGTTTCTAAAAATATGAAACTGAAGGGAGAGATTAAAAGAAGTAATTATCTTATTAAAATGTGGTATAAAATATTAAGAATCTAGTAGGGGAGAGGACAGGTTGTACTGGAATCTTACTCTCATTGGAAAAGAGTTACAGAGAGAGCAATATATAAGTGTATGTATATGTGTATATATGTATCTATGTGTCTGCACACACACATATATACATATATATGAATATAAGTCTTCTAAATTCAGAAAGAGATATGATAGCAAAGGAATAGGACAGAGGGAAATGAGAAAAGGACTCTTAGAAAGATGTGAAAGTTAAGGAACAAGGGCAAGTTAATGGGCAGAGAAGTAAGAAAGGAGAGGATAAATAGAGTGAAAAAGATAATGAGGCAAAATAGGAAGGAGGAAAATAAATAATTGTAACTTCGAATGAGACAAATTTACCTATAAAATGGAAATGGATAGCAAATTAAAATTTTGAATTCAACAATATATTGCTGGAGCAGCTAGACTGCACAGTAGGGAGAACAGTGGCTCTAGAGTCAGGAGGACCTGACTTCAAATCCAACCTCAGATACTTAATATTTTCTAGCTGTGCAACCCTGGACAACTTACTTAACCATAATTACCGTGCCAAAAACAAAAACAATGTTACTTTCAGGAAACATAAAAATGAGAGATACATACAAAGATAAAGGGCAGGAGTAGAATTTAGTATGTAAAAAAAAGCAGGGATAGTAATTATGATCTTAGAAAAATTTTAAATAGATTTAATCAAAAGTGAAAAAATAGAAAAACTAAAATCTCTATCAGCAATATCATTCAATATTGTTTTGGAGCATTTAAAATACCTAGATAGTATAAAATACTTTATCACATACCTGCCAAAAATGACACAAGAATTACATGAACATAAATTTAAAACACTTTTTATACAAATAAACTCAAATCTAAATAACTGAAGTAATATTTATTGTTTATAGGTAGGTAAAGCCAATATAATTTTTTAAATGACAATTTTACTTAACTAATATTTTTATTCCAAGTCATCCCAATTGAATTACTAAAAAAATTGTTTTACTGAATCAGAAAAAAAATTAACAAAGTTCATTTGGAAGAACAAGAAACCAGGGGGAAAAGATGTAAAGGAAGTAGATTCAGTTATCAGACCTTAAACTGTGTTAGAAAACGAGAACATTGTTGAAGTATAAAAAGGATAATATTTATTAAATTAAAATTTTCTTGCATTAATAAAACCAATGTAGTCAAGAATAAAAGGAAAGCAAAAAATTAGGGAAAATATAACTGCCATTATCCTTAGGACCGTAACTTAACCTCCAGGAAAATCTTTCAAAGGCAAACTAGGTGGGTGTAATGGATTAGGGTTCTGGACCTGGAATCAGGAAGACCTAAATTCCAGTTCTACCTTAGAAACTTACTAGCTGTATAATCTTGGGATTATACAGCACTTAACTTGTTAATAGCATCTACCTTCCAATAATGTTTTGATGATCAAGTGGGATATTATTTGTAAACTGTTTAACACAAAACTTGGAATACAGTAGGTGCTTTGTAAATGTTAGCAATTATTATTAGTATAAATCATAGAGCAGGTATCAATCATCATTGGTAGTAGGAACTTCTCCAGTTGAAGGGCTTCCTGAAGCAGCTTTCAACAAAGCCAAGACTAAAACAGAATTTTAAAATCTTACCCAAATCTGGTAGAGACTCTCCTTGTTATAATCAGAAGACCTGAAGGAACATTACAAAATGGGGAGTCACATGGACAACTACTTTTGTTAGGAATTATTTTCTATTAGAAATAAATCCCTCTTGGCAATATATATACTTTTGCCAGCATTTCCCAGCAGCTGCATTTTCTGCCAATGATGAAGGCATCCTGCATTTTCTGGGGCTAAATTACTGAAACAGAGGATGACCCCATTGAAGTAATCACAAGCTTAATCACATGAACCTCTGGGCTGCATCAGCACAGAATGGAAGACAAGAAAGAGACAAAGAATCAAAGCATCACATGTGCTTTTTTTGTTTTCCAGAAGAAGCTGTGATTACAGAAAAGGAACAATGGGAACCTGGAGTTGGCAGCAATTGCATATGGATATTTTTCTGCTGAAATTTCCTTGTCTCTATTATCTAGAATTGCTACTGGGCCAGGAAAGTCCTGAGATGATACATGCTCTTGTTTTCTGCCAAAAGGTCCCTTTCAGCTCTGGATTCTTGCACATTGTGCATGGGGAGATTAAATTCAAATGAGAGAGGTTAAGCTCCTTTTCTCATACCCTTTGGCTCTTTACATTCATACACCTGACCCCACCTCTCCCCACTTCCCAAATAAAAATTTACTGTAAGCTTAAGAGTTGGCTCATCTATCCAAAGAAAGGTAACTAGAAAAGTATTCAATGCATTCAATTCAATACAATGCACAATGTAATTCAGATGTGAAGAAATAAAAGGCTCTCACAAGTGGGTACTGACACACACACACAAAAATTAAACCGCAGCAATAATTACTCTATTTGAGGTTTGACACTAACTTCAAAACATAAAGAATTTGTTAGAACTCCAGAACATGCATTTTACACTTCACCTTGGATCTGCATTGGCTAACTCATAGTAGATATTTTCTAGCAAGCCAATTCAGGAATCAGGTTGATCTTCTTTCTACAGGTTATATTTTACAAATATAGTGGGATAGTTGTCAAGGGCTTCTTCCCAGGTGCAGCCAGCATGACTGAGAACCCAAGATCACCAGTTAAATTCATAGGATTATTTCCAAGCCTGAATATGTGCGTTTCAAGATCAATGTTTAGGATCAGGCAAAGAAGCACAAAGTAAAAGAGATAGTCAGAGGTTCAGGCTAAAGTTCTCTCAATTGAGCTCCCCTGCCTTAGTTGCCATAGGGAAAAATTCACATATGTTATGGGAAAAGGAGAAGGGTCACCAAAAATCCCAGGATTACAAGATGTTATTTGGAGGGTGGAAAGAAAAGAGACATAGGGGTGGAACTATTCCTTTTTTATTTATTTATTTATTTATTTTTTTGAAGTCTACTGAGTAATCGGCTCTTCCTTTTCCATGGCCCCAATAAAAGACCTGAATCATTATCCCTATAGTACCTGAGCTAGCCCATGGTGAGCCAGAAGCAGCAAGAGTAGTTCTTTGCATACTCTATTACAAGTACACTGACTGATTGGACATTTGTGAAGTATGAAGCTTCTCCAACAATATGGGAAGGCTTAAAGCTAAATGATATAGCAGATCTACACTTTTAAGAAAATCATTTTGGCAGCTTCATAGAAGATGGATTGGAGATGAGTCAGGGAGAGCAATATTTAGGAGCCTATTGCAATAGAACAGATAAAAGATGTTGAAGACCTGACTTAAAGAGGTGCCTATGTAAGAAGAGAGAAGGGTATGGATATGAGAGATACTGGTGAAATAGAGTTGACAAAATTGGAAATGGATTAGATAGGTGGGGTGAGGAAGAGTAAGGAGTCAGGAATGCTTTTTTCTCATACCCTTTGGCTCTTTACATCCATACACCTGACCCTACCTCTCCCCACTTCCCAAATAAAAATTTACTGTAAGCTTAAGAGTTGGCTCATCCATCCAAAGAAAGGAAACTAGAAAAGTATTCAATGCATTCATTGACATTTCTGAATGTCAATTCAGAAGTTGCAAACCTAGGTAACTAGAAGGATGCTTTTAACAGAAATAAAATAATTTAGAAGAGGAGAGGGGAAGAAAGATAATGTTAAAAATAGTTCAGAAGAGGAGAGGGGAAGAAAGATAATGAGTTCTGTTTGTAAACATGCTGAGTTTGAAATGCCAATAGGACATTTTGATTGAAATATCCAATAAGTAGTCGATGATATAGGATTGTAGCTCAGAAGAGAGTAATGGGCTGATTCATAAATTTGGGAGTCATCTGCAGAGAGATGATAAATAAAAGCATGGGAGCTGATACCAAAGGGTCTACCTCCCAACTCAGTAAAACCCAATGGACAGGCATTCACCTAGCTTAGATTCTTCTTACTTGTTAATAGGGAATTAAGCTTCCCCAGGTAAATAGAATCTGAACAAGATTAGGAAAATATTAAGTATAATCACATTATTAGGACTTTACCTAAAAAGACCTGGATTCCCTGATAGTAATTGGTTATTAACATAATTTCTCTCATATTTATTCAACAAATGCTTGTTGACTGACTGATTCTATGTTCTTACTAAATTGAATTGTTCATAGAATTCAAAATCCCATTTTTCATTGACACACATTTGTGTAAACTGTTCCCCCCTTCCCTTTCTCCTCATCTTTGTTTCTCTAAAATCTGGTCTTCCTGCAAGGCTCAGTTTAAATATTCCCCTAATCTGAGAAGTCTAATGTTGAACATTCAAAAGTTTTCCTCTACCAACTGACTCTTTTTTTCCCACGCTACTTTCATCCCACAAACTGTAGCCTCATAAGATACATTATGGAAGATTACACATTCTCAACATGTTGTCTGAGGTCACCTCACTTTGGCAACTACCTGAAAAGGGCTCAAAGAAGGAAAGAAAAGGCATCTAGTCAGAGCCCCTGGGATGGTGGAAATGGGATACATTTAGGATGTATCCTAAAATACATAAAGCTCAAATATAATCTTTAGAATGCTTTTTCAGAGGGCATCTGAAGTTCCTTAATTAAGATCAGATCCCACTGCCTCTGGGAGGCTAGTGGCACTGGCTTTCAGCTTCCAATGTGCTCAGAAGATGGATGGAACAAGTATCATCTTACATGTATTCAGCCTTCACTTAGTGCTCATAGTTTGTGTTTTCATGGCTCAGGGTAAGTATAAATACAGTTCTTTCTGTTCTAGTCAGAAACTCTGAAGGTCTTCCCCTCCCAGACGGATTCTTTTGTGGAGTCAAACTAGACCAATTTTTTTCTTTTACCTCAATTCTTACCCAACTTTTAATCACTAAATTGGGTGTTGCCTTAGACAAACAGACCTGTGAAGGATCTTCGCTTAAAAAAAGCTAAGGTCTCTCACTCATCCTGGGCCATCACCAGTTGTCCTGACCTGTGATTTGCTATTAGATGCTAGAAGAGAGAGTGAGGTTATTGGCTTTCTGCAATTCTGCCTCACTTAAATCCAATTCACTTCCAAGTCAAAACTTCACCTTCCTGATGTCATTGGTCCTCTTTGAGAAAGGATGAACAACAAAAAACTTTTATTTTACATTCTTAGCTAGCCACCAGTCAGGTAAGGACTTCAGAGGAAGAACAGTTCTATTTACTGTGAATCCTACCCATTAAGCACCTAAGGAGGTCTTTTCTTTATGGCAATCAGACCAGAATCACTTTCTGATATTGCTTCCTTACTCTGGACCTAAAAATCCTGGCCCAGGAAAAATACAGAAAGATAATTCCAAGTTCAATAGCAGGTGCTCAGAATGAATTGGAGTGTTTTCCTATTCAAATGAGTATAAAAATAAACTTAACAGTGAAGGTTAGCAGGTGTGAAAATAATCTTTTTAATTTGCAAATGCTGTGCAAATGATTACTCATCAAATTAGATGAAAAGGTTGAATGAGGAAACTAATTTGTTATTAAGACCTATATCACTTTGACAAACCAACATTTTTTTCCCAATAGTTTTCCCATCACAATGAAAACTTGAATATATATATATTCATTTCACTCTTGTTAGATTTCCTGGTGTGAAGATAAATTATCTCAGTAAAAACCTGCTAATGAATGAATGTTCCAAACTGATCAGAGCATGCATGATAATTACTATTTGCTAACAAGCAAAATATACATAAGATAGTAATCACAGTGGATGTACAAGATAGACCATTGGTAACCGTTATTTTTTTATTTTTTTTTTTTTAGTACATTGCTTCAAGCATCAATTTTGTACCAATACAATTTCCATTTGGGAATTAATTTTTAAAATTATTATTTAAGGGACAGCTGGGTGGCACAGTGGATAGAGCACCACCCTGGCATCAGGAGGACCTGAATTCAAATCCAACCTTTAAAAATCACTAACTGGGTGACCTCGTATAAGCCACTTAATCCCAATTACTTCCAAAATAATAATTATTATTACTTTAAGAAAGGAAATTAAGAGTATATTAATAATGGGTTGGCAACATGGTATAATGGGAAAAGAGCTCTGTGGAGTCAGTAGAACTGGATTCAAGTTCTGTTTCAGCTATTTACTACATGACACTAAGCAAAGCACTTTATTTTTCTAGGCCTCTCAGAAAAATGAGAATGCTAGACCAGGTATACTTATGAATTGCAAACCAGATGCATACTTTCTTATATAAAATTGATGAGCATAATCTACATGTACACTAAGGGCATCCTTATAAGGATATTAAAGGGATCCAACATCTTCAGTTTTTATTTTCTTTTTGATTGTGAACTTAAGTACCATCAAGAAACACAAATATTTCAATATTTTAAAAAAGCAAAAACAAAAAAGAGGGTTGAATTTGAAATAGTGAGCTTGTATAGTTTATTTTTTCAAGTTATATATTAAAGTTATCAAAACTGTAACAAAAATGTCCTTTTTTTGTTTAATTATTTCAGTTGTGTCCAATTTTCTGTTACTCTATTTGGGGTTTTCTTATCATTTTCTTCTCCAACTCTTTTTATAGATGAGGAAGTGAGGAAAACAGGATTTACTGACTTGCCCAGGGTCACATAGAAAGTGTCTAAGACTAAATTTGAACTCGGGAAGATGAGTTTTTCTAACTCCAGTCTGGCACTCTAACCACTGTGTCACAGAGGCTACATCTTTGCAATTGGGTGGGTAATGTAAAAATATAATGTTACACTGCTTGTTTGCTGATTCTGCCCTAATTCTCCTCTGGACTTACTCCTCAGCAGGAACCTTGGCTGGCAGGTTGGAGTTCTTTCGAATAGCAGCTGCTACAACTACTCTCAGAGTTCTGGGAATAACCATTTCCACCACTGTAGCTCCTGAGTGGTCACTGGTGAGCTTCCCATCAACAATTAGCCAGCTGACTCAAGAAATTCTTTTTTTTTTCTTTTAAAAAATTTTGTTTAACATTTTATTTTTCCTGTCACATGTGAAAACAATTTTTAACATTCATTTTAAATGTTAAAAAATATTCTCTCCCTTCCACCGCCTCGCATATAGAAAGCAAGCAGTTTGACATAGTTTATACATGTGTAGTCATGCTAAAAATTTCCATATTAGTCATGTTGTGAAAGAAAACAGACAAAAACCCTTCAAGAAAAATAAAGTAAAAAAAAAAAAAGCATGCTTCAGTCTGTATTCAGACCCAATGATTCTTTCTTTGGGGATGGAAAGCATTTTTCATCATAAATCCTTCAGAGTTGTCTTGGATTATTATATTGCTGAGAATAGCTAAATCATTCACAGTTGATCTTTTTTAAAACATTGCTGTTATTTTGTAAACAGTACTTTGTATCAGCTCATGGAAGTCTTTCCAGATTTTTTTGAAAGCAACGTGCTCATCATTTCTTGTAAGCACAATGGTATTCCATCATAATCATATAACATATTTTGTTCATTCATTCCCCAAATTGATGGGCATTCCCTCAATTTCCAATTCTTTGCCCTTAAAAAGAGCTGCTATAAATATTTTTGGACATATATCCTTTTTCTTACTGTTTTTTATCTCTTTTGGAATATAGACCTAGTAGTGATATTGCTGGGTCAAAGGGTATGTGCATAGTTTTATAATTCCTTGGGTATAGTTCCAAATTGCTCTACACAATGGCTGAATCAGTTTGTAATTCTACCAATGGTGCATCAATGTGTCATTTTCCCTATATCACTTCTGTTTTGTCCCATTTTCCTTTTCTATCCTATTAGCCAATCTAATGTATGATAGTACTTCAAAATTGTTTTAATTTGCATTTCTTCAATCAATTTCTTAGAGCATTTTTTCATATAAGTTTTGCTTATTTCATCCGAAAATTGTTCTTTTTACTTTTTTGATGCCACGTTAATGACAGTTGAGTCAAAATTTAATGTTTCTATTGTCACTGGTGGCAAAAATAATTTGCTATAGAATTGTTGGCAGCTCTGGTCTTGTTTTCATTTTTGTGTTGTCTTCCTTTCACTTTTAAAAGTTTTGGGGATAGTCAGATTTAGTTGAATTTCATATCAAGTTATTAATAGATTCATTTTCTTTATCATAGTTTTTTGCTATTTAGGGAGTATCAATAATAATTTTCTATAACATTTATAAATTAGCTTGATAATTCTAAACATGTTTGCCATATTTTCTCCTAACCAAGGAGATATTATAATTAAGTACCTCTTTGAAGGAGAAGTACTTTCTTTGCTAAGAAAACCCCAAATGGGGTCACAAAAAGTTAGATGTACCTGAAAAATAACTTCAAGACCTTTCCTGATAGCCAGCGTGATGATATCATTAAATTTAAGCTCCTTAGGGGAGCAGCTAGGTGGTACAATGGATAGAATACCAGCCCTGAAATCAGGAGGACTGAGTTCAAATCTGGCCTCAGACACTCAACACTTCCTAGTTGTGTGACCCTGGACAAGTCACACAATTGGGTTAGCCCCAATTGCCTCAGCAAAAAATGATAATAATAATAAGCTCCTTAAAGGGCAGAGACTATCTTTTGCTTCTTCTTGTATCTCCAGCACGTAGCATACCACCTGACATATAATAAGAGTTTATATGTTTATAGATTGATTGTAAAGGATTAGTTTTAGAGTCAGGATGGGTTATCCCAGGCAATTCTCTAAAGCAAAGAATTGCCAGTCTGACCTGGTGGAAGGAGTTTCTACAGCAGTACTTTTCTACACCAATAAAATCACAGGTCTCAACCACCCCTTCTTACCCTCTGCCTTCCCCACTTCACTTCTGAAAAAGGGCACTCATGAAGTTTTTTGCTTAAGAAACTTATGGAGCTTCTCAGGCACCTTCTTCAGTAGCACCTCAAGATAATAAGGAAAGTTGTCAAGTCATTCATATTACCTTTAAAGGACTTGGAAGCTATTTTTAAAAGTCTGTCATAGAATTGGGGTTTTTATTACAAGAAGTTAACTCTTCCTCTTAAATAGGAGTTAACAGTTGTCAAGCAACAATAATATATAAATGCTCTTAAAAAAAAAAAGTCAAGCATGCATATACTCAGGAGGATGGAGAAGTTGTGGAGTAATTGATGACATGGAAAAGTTTCTTTCTTGACACATGTTACTGCCATTCACAACATAAGATTTTATCTCAGGGACTGTTCCTTCATTATATGCTGAGGTGGCTAAAGATCCACTTTCAGGGACTGAATGGCTGCCAGCTTGAACATTCTGTATGAGGGACTAATCTGGGTATACATCTGACAACTGATCTACAGAACCTAGCACATTACATACTCTTCTCCACTCTACCTGCCCAGGCTGCACAGATCATGTGAGACAGTGGGAGTGTCCTTCTCTTTTCCCTTTCATTTTCCCTTCCCTTCCCCACTCCAATGATCTAGGCAGCCCAGCCCCCAATGCCTCTATGACTATTTGTATGCCTTCCATCGTGCACAGAATGTACGCCTTTCATGTTTTTATTGAAATTCTCACTTTCCTTCCAAGGCTCAAGCTCATATGTTATTTCATCCATAAAAATATCCCAAATCCTTAAAGTTAAAAGATCCCAAATCCCCTTCTCCACTCCCAGAATTTGTCATACCATTGAGATGTTCATGCAATTCAAATTATTCTAATGGATTTCAAATGGTTTATTCCAAATGGATACTCTCTCCACTGGTACAAATTCCAATCCATTCACAGCTTCACACAAAACTATCACTCTTTGCAAATGATATGATAGTATATTTAGAGAATCAACTAAAAACTACTTGAAACAATTAACAACTTAGAATATAAAATAAGTTTACAAAAATCATCAGCATTTCCATATATGATTTCAAGTTGTTTCCAAGGAAAACTGGGGAGAGCTCAGGCAACTTCCAGGCTTCTCTCTGCCATCTTCTGTTTTTCAAAAATTTTTAAAAATCATGGCACCCATAGTAGAAATATGCTTGGTGAGTAGGCTACATCATATTACCAAAGATGACTTGCATATGAGAAGTATCATCAAAGATATGATCAGAAAGGGAAGAAAACATCATGTTGTAGATGCTGACTGATTTACTAGAATCCATGAATATTACAAATGTTGAGTAGATATAATATGAAGCGTTTATGGGAAAACACAAATAAGAATGTTTAGAAAGAATGGGCATAAATAAGTGGCAATGAAAACAAGTGAAAGAATACTTTTCTTGATTAGAATCCCCAGACTCCTTGAAAAATTGAAGACTGTCTCTAGTTGTTCACGTTCATTCTCAAAGTAGATCAAAATCCCATCACTCTGTTGGGTTCAAGTCACAATGTGTCTGATTGTGGCTCATCAGACCAACATGAGTTCAGAAGGCTCTAAAACAGATAAGGCACAGAGTCTATATAAACATTTGGAATGGGGATGCCTCCAAATTTGAATACCTTATGTATCTTTTGAGCTACTACAATTCTGCTTTGCTCATAGAGCACAACATATTCTTTGATGCAGGCACACCATGCTAAGCATCCTTTGCCAGTGTCTCCTATGTCTCACAGTCAATTCCAAAATTCTTCAGAGAGACCATGAGAGTGTCCTTGTGTCACTTCTTCTGATCTCCAGGTGAGTTCTTGCCTTGTATAAGATCTCCATAAAATAGTCTTTTAGGTAAATGTACAATTGGCATTTGACCAATGTGGCCTCTTTGCAGTTGAGTTTGAATACTTGGCAGTTCCACTTAAGAAAGGATCTTGCTAGATGATCTTCAGATAATATCCACGTTTCATAGGTATACCACAGTAAGGTGATCACAACACCTGTTTGGTTTGATAGGCAGCCTTAACTCTTCTTTTCTCTTCCACAACTTCACAGCTTCCCACATACTGAGCCAGCTCTGGCAATGCATGTATCAACTTCATCATCTATGTGGACATCCCTGGAAAGTATACTGCCAATATAAGTGAACTTATCCACAGCATTCAAAACTTCTCCATTTGCTGTAACCAAGGTTCCACATATGGATCGACAGTGTTAGTTCATGGAGAATATCTATTTTCTTGGTGTTAATTATTGGACCAAAATTAGCTCAAGTGATAGAGAATTAATCAATATTGTGTTGCATGTCAGCCTTAGTGGCTTCATTGAGTGCTTAAAATCTGAGAACAGAAAGTCACACAGCAACTTCTTTACTTTAGTCTTGGCTTGTAGCCTTTTCAAGTTAAACAATTTATCAAAGTACAGAGCTGACCTTGATGCTGTTTTTGTCCTCTTTGAAGGCATCTGAACAACATTGTTAAAAAAAAAAAAAAAAAAAAAAAAACATCATGTCAAAAAGCATGAGAACATTCTCAACAATGAGATGATTTAGGCCAGTTCCAATGATCTTATGATGAAGAGATCCATTTGCACCCAGAGAGAGGACTGTGGGAACTGAGTGTGGACCACAATATAGTATTTTCACTTTGTTGTTTGCTTGCATTTTGTTTTCTTTCTCAATTTTTTTCCTTTTTGACCTGACATTTTTTTTTTTTTGTGCAGCATAATCTGCATAGAAGAATTGCACATGTCTAATATATATTGAATTACTTGCCATCTAGGGGAGAGTAAGAGGAAGGGAGGGGGAAAAATTGGTTTTGCAAGGGTGAATGTTGAAAATTATCCATACATTTGCTTTGAAAATAAAAAGCTTTAATAAAAAAATAAAAATAAATTGTTCCACCATCAAAAAATAAAAAAGCATCACTCCATTGGTGACAAAAATGCATGACAGCAACATCCATTATCCAGAACCTGTGCAATGTATGCCTTCATGAAATGATGTATATAAACTCCAGGCAATCAAATTTTGCCAGGATATTCTCAAACCCTCACAAATCACAATATCAAAGGCCTTGGTCAGATCAGTGAATGTTGTTTACAGACTTCTGTTCCTGGTATTTCTCTCAGAGTTGTCGAGCAATAGATATCCTCCACTATTTCTCTGCTCTTTCTGAAGTCATACTGGCTCTTAGTACATGGTCATCAAACTCTTCATATACAGAGAAGCCCTCTAATCTATTGACAGTAGGTCTGATAGTCAACATTTTTGTTGAAAGCAAATGGTTATCTTGGAGAGGAAGTCCATGATTCTCTTAGCAGTGACCCCCACAACATCTTCATCATGTTCTCTCTCCTCCTTACAATGACATAGTCTATTAATACTAGTTTGCTGCAAGATGCATCCATGAAGTTTTATTGCATTTAAGTGAACAGAAGACGGTGTTAGTGATGGAAAGGTCATGACATGCACAAGTCTACATTAGTAAGTGACCATTGCTATTTCTAGCCCCATCCCTCTCAAGGACTATCTCATAGTCTGTGCCTACTGTGGCATTAAAATAACCCAGAATTATATGCTTGTCCTGTTTAGGCACATCATCGATGATGGTCTCTAGGTCTTCATAAATATTTTCTTTGACCTCATCAGAATTTGTCATGGTGGGAGCATACACACTGATGATGGAATGGGGCTTTCCTGTAAGTGGCAACAATATTGTTGTGAATCTGTTGATACATTTTAGGAGATATAGGCTTGTTGACTAGATTAGTTTCATTGTAAAACTTATGTCAGCTTCACAGTGCTCTTCATCACTGTGGCCATTCTCAAAGAATGTGTATTCAGCTCTGACTTAAAAGTAAGCTGGCCTTCATTTGTCAGCCTTGTTTCACTCAGGGCTAGTATTTTAATGCAACACCTACTGAGTTCTTGCAACAAGAGCTGTTTTGTCTTTTAGGCCTACTGAATTTCATGTTGTCCATAAGCATGTGAAACATTTTATCATGAGTGAAATTATCTTCCCCAAAATTTGTGTAATTATTTTGTTTTTTTGACTACAAGATAGGATTCCTACCTGCAAGGAAGCAAACCAGTATTAGTAGGTGAAGCAGACAAGTTTTACAGCTTCTTTTCTAGCTCCTTCAAGGCTGCTCAGCCAAATCATACCGCTGTTTCAGTTCAGCGAGACCACTCTATGGCCTGGGCTACCTCTGTGTAAAGTTATCATTAAGTGTGGATTCACACTTGCTAGTGCATTCATCACTTGCCCACAGCCACACAACTCTCAGGCAGGTAAAAATGGTAAAATGATGATGTCTAGTGCATACACTGGATTTAAATGAGATAACGCTGCATTTCAGTGGCCTATCTCAGACTCATTGGAGTCTAGAGGCAGGACAAAAATCAGTGTCTTCCATAGCTAACCAAGCTCTAAGTGCTCCATAGTAACTGCTTCATGGTTGGAAGAACACATTATCATTCTCCCATTCCACCGAGGAAGTCTTCATATACTTAGGGTAGATATGTCCTAACTCTCTGATAGATTTGAGGTCTGTCAGTTACCTCAACCTGGTTTAGAATACCTGCTAAAATGATTTTCTCTGCATACTACAAATTCTTGAAGTCACAGGTGACAGTTACATGGCAGGTGGACACAAAAGATAGAAAGCAGACCTGAAAAGGACTCAGCAACCCTCACAATTAAAGGTACTGAATTTTTAAACTTAATTTTTCTTGAAGATTTTTATTTTCATTAGGGTGGGAGATCTATGTTTTTTCTTACAAGCTGAATTTTATGGAAATATTTTGCATAATGTCACAAGTAGTTTCTCCATTGTAGGTAGGGATAAGAAAGAGAATTAAGAACTCAAAAATTTTAAAAGTAAATTTTTAAAAAGTTGATTTCAATGTGTAAAAAGAAAAATTGTTTTCAGTGTAACTGGGAAAAATATTAACAAAACATAGAATTTTTTAAAATGTTGAACGCAATATTCCAGATGTGATTTGACTAGAACAGAAAATGACAGAGAGATCATGACCCTAGTCCTGGATATTATATCTCTCAAAGTTGGTGAAGATTATTTTAACTGTCATATTATATTGCTGATTCACAGTGAGATTGTAGATTATTAAATTGGAATCCTCATTTTGCTCCCTGAACTTGCTTGCTGATCTACCTCTAATTCCTCAATATGGGTAAATAATAGCTGTTTACTGTAGCTCTATAGCACATCTTAAAGTTTGGAGATTGGCTGAGGCTATTTAAGTGAAATTGGAGACATCAAAAAACAAAAATGTCTTGTTTTTCTTGTTGTCATTTGTCATCCATGCTTCTGGGAACATAAAGATAACAAAATATCTCAGACAAAGCCCAACATCATTAGACAAGGCCTGAATATCTTTATGTGATGAATAAAAAAATTCGCAAAACCAATTAGGGTGATTTATGCATTCCTCTCCTATAATGCTTAATCTCCTTTACCTCCTCAACTAGTTGTAATGCTCAAAGGTCCCAAAACATAATCCGGAGTATGGGAAAGCAAAACAACCACAAAATCTATTTGTCAAACTCAATAGTCAATGTTAATAACATATTATTAACTTTCTTTTGGATAGTTACAAATGTGAAAAGAGATACCAATCAAACTAGACAAAATTGGAGGAACAAAAGTTCTAGAATTTCGGGGGAAATAAAAAATGAAGGGAAAAATAGAAATGAAAGGGTACTATTATCACATCTCAAATTATATTATAAAACAGTAATCATAAAAACTATTTGGCAATAATTTTGGGGGGGGTAATAGAAAAGAAGATGAGCAAAAATAAAAAAATTAAACACATTTGTATAGTTCATTTGGTAAACTTAGAAATATCCTATCTGAAGATTAGAAGGGATGCAATAAAGTGGGAAAACATTTTTACAGTCAAAGGTTCTGATAAAAGGCCTCATTTCCAAAATATATAGAGAACTGACTCTAATTTATAAGAAATCAAGCCATTCTCCAATTGATAAATGGTCAAAGGATATGAACAGACAATTTTCAGATAAAGAAATTGAAACTATTTCTAGCCATATGAAAAGATGCTCCAAGTCATTATTAATCAGAGAAATGAAAATTAAGACAACTCTGAGAAAATTAAGACAACTACATCCTTGTCAGATTGGCTAGAATGACAGGGAAAGGTAATGCGGAATGTTGGAGGGGATATGGGAAAACAGGGACACTAATACATTGTTGGTGGAATTGTGAACACATCCAGCCATTCTGGAGAGCAATCTGGAATTATGCCCAAAAAGTTATCAAACTGTGCATACCCTTTGATCCAGCAGTGTTACTACTGGGCTTCTATCCCAAAGAGATACTAAAGAAGGGAAAGGGACCTGTATGAGCATGAATGTTTGTGGCAGCCCTGTTTCTAGTGGCCAGAAACTGGAAACTGAGTGAATGCCCATCAATGGGAGAATGGTTGGGTAAATTGTGGTATATGAATATTATGGAATATTATTGTTCTGTAAGAAATGACCAGCAGGATGATTTCAGAAAGGCCTGGAGAGACTTATATGAACTGACGCTGAGTGAAATGAGCAGGACCAGGAGATCATTATATACTTCAACAACAATACTATATGATGATCAATTCTGATGGACATGGCCATCTCCAGCAATGAGAAGAACCAAATCAGTTCCAACAGAGCAGTAATGAATTGAACCAGCTACATCCAGCGAAAGAACTCTGGGAGATGACTATAAACCTTTATATAGAATTCCCAATCCCTATATTTTTGTCCACCTGCATTTTTGATTTCCTTCACAGGCTAATGGTACACTATTTCAAAGTCTGATTCTTCTTGTATAGCAAAATAACTGTTTGGACATCTATACATATATTTTATTTAATTTATACTTTAACATATTTAACACGTATTGGTCAACCTGCCATCTGGAGTAGGGTATGGGAGGAAGGCGGGGAAAAATTGGAACAAAAGGTTTGGCAATTGTCTGTGCTGTAAAATTACCTATGCATATAACTTGTAAATAAAAAGCTATAATAATAATAAAAAAAGAGGTCAATGCTGAAAAGTTACCCATGCATATATCTTGTAAATAAAAAGCTATAATTTTTAAAAAGCATTTAAAAAAAGAGAAGAAATATACTGCCTGCCATAATAAGCTCTAATAGAACTATGATCTAAATATAAAATAGCACATTAAAAAAAGATTAGAAGAGGACAGAGAAAGTAGCATTCAGATCAATGGCTAGAAGAATTCTTAATGAAGCAAGGAATAATGGTAATCACAAAAGATAAAACAGAAAAGTTTGATTTCACAAAATTAAAAAAAAATTTCTACAAGCAAAATCAATGAAACTAGAATAAGAAGAATCAGCTGTAGGGAAAAAATTTAAAAAAAAATTTAATAGTATTTTATTTTTTCCAAATACATATAAAGATAACTTTCAACATTTACTTTTATAAGACTTGGTGTTCCAAATTTTTCTCCCTCCTTTCTTTACCTCTCCCCCTCCCCCCCAAAACAGCAAGTAATCTGATATTGGTTAAATATGTAGTATTCTTTTAAACATATTTCCATATTTGTCATACTGTACCAAAAAATTAGACCAAAAGAGGAAAAAAACATGACAAAGCAAAAAAGTGAAGCTACTATGCTTCAATTCATATTCAGTCTTCATAATTCTCTCTTTAGACACAGATGGCATTTTCCATTCCCAAGACTATTGGAATTGCATTGAATCACCATAATGTTGAGGAGAACCAAGACCATCACCATTGATCTTAGTTCTATTCTCTTCACTCAGCACCAGTTTATATGTCTTTACAGCATTAGTTTATATAAGTTTTTCCAGATTTTTCTGAAATGATACTGTTCATCATTTCTTATAGAACAATAATATTCCATCACATTTATATATCATATTTTATTCAGCCATTCTCCAACTGATGGACATCCATTGTTTCCAGTTCCTTGCCACTTCAAAAAGGGCTGTTTCAAACATTTTTGTACATATGAGTCTTTTCCCTTTTTCTTTTATGATCTATTTGGGATACAGACCATTAGAGACACAACTAGCCATTTGGACATGCAAATTGCTCAAGGGAGGAAATTTTTACATCAATTATCTCTGATTAAAGTCTGATATCCAAGAATTGACACAAATACATAAGATCAATAACTATAGTCAAAGAATATAAATTCTTTTTAATAATTATTTTTCATGTGTTTTTAAAAAAAATTATATATTCTTTCTCACCAACACCACTAACACCATTGCCATTGAACGCTTTTTTTAAAAAACCTCTGAAAAATAAATTCCCTGAAATATATCTACACGGCTTGGCAAATTCCCAAGTTCAAAACTATGTCTTTTTCTAGATATTTAGGTTCATCCCCTCTAATCAGGAGATGAGCAGTGTGCTTTCTCTTCACTCTTTTGGATTTGTTTATCACATTATTCAAAGTCTTTCAAAGTTGTTTTTTTTCCCCTATATTGTTGTATTGTTCTCCTAGTTCTGTTCATTTTACTCTGCATCAGTTCATAATGTTCTTCCCAATTAATTCAGATATTGAGTACTTTATAATTTATATAATTATAATTTCTTGTAGCACAATATTTTGTTATTTATATCCATAATTTTAGTCATTCACCAATAGGACATTCTCTAGTTTCCAACTTTTGACCACCATGAAAAAATAGATATATAAAGATTTTTGCATATTTACATACTTTTCCATTTTCATTTCTTTGGGGTAGATAGGTCTATAAGTCTAGCTTCATCAAAGGGTAGGGGATAGGGAAGGGAAGAGATATTTATCAAGCTACTTTGTGTTGAGTGCTATATAGATATTATCTTTGTCCTCTATAATTCTATGAAATAGATACTATTATGATCCTCATTTTACAATTGAGGAAAGACAGAGGTTAAATGACTTGGCCATGATCACTTGCCCAGAGACATGGATAGTAAGTGTCTAAGCCTGCAAAGTTTTGTCAACTTTCTGGACATGAATAGTTCTCGGAAGAACAAATTAAAATGTTTAACAATTACATGAGGGAAATAAATGCTCTAAATTACCAAGATTGAATATTCTTTCTCTGCTATTGTTAAGTAAATATTTTTTCTCCCTTAAAGTCAGATGTCCTACTGATGTCCCATTTTGTTCAATTCCTGAGTGAATCACTGAATTGGTTTGAACCAGGCCTAGTGAGGAATTTGGGGCAAACTTAGCTTAATTGTATCAGAATGTCCTTGTGGTCGACCTTGTGCTTAAAACAGGACAAGTCAGAGGAAAGGGAGCCGTATGTGATAAAAGGCCTTGATATAAGAACTTATGTACATTGTATGTAGCCACCGTGTTTCTATTAATATTGGTCTTCCCAATAGGACAGAGTGGGGAGGCCTCCATGGAACCAGAAGGATGAGGAATTTATCTGCTAGCATTCAGTAACTGGACAGATGTCAAAGAATGTTGGGGCTTCAAGAACTGTGTCATAAAAAATGTTATTTGATAAGATATAACTACATTTCAGGGAATAACTGTAGTGTACCAGCCCACCAACAGTGGTAATTAATTTGGGAATTGTCTAAAAAAAAATGCTAAATGCTGAAGAGAACTTTTTGTATATTTAGGAGGTCATTAAGAACTGTGACTTGTTTTTGTGCAAGGCGCTGGAAACTTAAAAGATTAAACCTTGAGCCTGTCCAGGACCACAGAAATTTTTTTAGGATTGGGAATAAGAGGGGAAAATGTGCCAGATGCTCCCCAGGAAGAAGGAAGGTTAAGGT
The DNA here is from genome assembly GCF_902635505.1 of Sarcophilus harrisii. Lineage (NCBI taxonomy): Eukaryota > Metazoa > Chordata > Mammalia > Dasyuromorphia > Dasyuridae > Sarcophilus > Sarcophilus harrisii. The sequence continues at coordinate 144,101,166 of NC_045431.1, forward strand.
TAAGGTTAATCCAGGTCAATGTAAATTTCAAAGGTGAATGAGTTTAAGAGCAAAATGATTGTGACAAATGAAAGCTTAACATAGTTTCTGGGTAATCTGTCATTTTATTAATTATTGCTAGGAAATAATAAAAGGATAATCATCTGGCCATCTCTCATATACCAAAGATGGATCATGATGGTTCACTGATGCTTATATACCCTTGGAAGGTGTTCCAGACAGGAAGCAATTCTGGTTAACAAATAATGAGAATAAATATTATAATGAGGACCTATTCTAATGAGAAGTTGGGAGTGGGAGAGATGTGACTTTAATGGTCAGAGCTGTCCTTCATCCTCAGAGGACCAAAATGACATCACAAGTTAGTATCTAACTGGTTGTTCAGACCACTACAAACTGCCAGAGTTCAGACGCAAATAGTCCCTATGAACATTTGGGGTGAATCATTAACTCTACACATCTCATTTCTTCTGAGCAGATTCAGTTCTGTTTGACTCAGAGTACAGCACCTTCTCTGACGAGGGCACACCATGCTGGGCAGTCTTGTGCTGATGTCTCCATGTCATGCAATCAATTCGAAAACTTGAGACACTTTGAGTACGTTTTGTATCATTTTTTCTGATTTTTCTGAGTGCTTATTCTGTGCAAGTACTCCCCCCCCCAAAAAAAAAAAAAAAAAAGTCTTTTTGGCAAGGGTAAATTTAGCATTCGAACAAATGTGTCCAGCCCAGTGGAGCTATGCTCTCTGCGGTGGAGTTGGAATGCTTGGAAGTTTAATTCAAGGTACAAGATACAGTGTCTGTATATTATCCTGTCAGGAGATCTTCAAAATCTTCCCAAGACAATTCAAAAGGAAGGGATTCAGTTTCCTGGTATGGCACTGCTATACTGTCCAGGTTTCACAGGTATGTAACAATGAAATCAACACAACTCTGTAGACCTTCAGTTTAGTACCAGTCCAATACCACTCTTTTCCACTTCCCTTTGGAGCCTCCCAAACACTGAACTAGTTCTGGTAATGTGTGAGTCAACTGGTAAGCATATTACCAAGTTAAGTGAACTTATTCACGCATTCAAAACTTCTCTATTTGCTGAAATTGATAGTTCCATATGTAGATGATATGGTGCAAGCTGATGGAGTATCTGTTATTAGGCCAAAATTAGCACAAGCAATAGAGAATTAATCCATACTTTGTTGCATTCTCAGCTTTAGCGGCTGCACTGAGCAGACAATGATCTGTAAACAAAAAAAATCCCACTCTTTCCACTTTAGTTTTCCTCTGTAACTTTTTGGAGTTTAAGAATTAACCATTAGAGCATAGCTGACTTTGATGCCATTATATGTCCCTTTTGATCAGATCTTAGTTTTCCCAGTTGAGTAGGGTCTGAATAAGATCGAAGAGAATATTAAATATATTTATCAGCCCTATTCTTCAGATGCCGTTTCAACTTAATAGAGAATATAGAAACAGAATGGGAAAACACATACACCAATAGTAATTGGTTATTTAATGTAAAAGAAATATATTTCTCAAGGTGAAACTCCTTCCTGCCATCCCGGGGACCTCCGGGATGAAGGACTTCGTCTTTCTGGATATGACAATATTGTCATATGACACAACATAAGCCAAAATAGCCCTTCCCTTCCCTAGGTAACCACATTGAAGCTAAAAAGGACAGGCTGCTACTTTGTGCCCCTCTCTCTGATCTCAGGTGAGTGAATGGGGATACTGAGATAAATGATCCATCTTAGACAGCAGCCTGGTTGAGTTTCAGAAATTTTTAGCTCTTAGGTCCCTCAGAGTTGATTTTCCAGAGGAGCTTCTTTATTAAAGACTTATGATGTATATTTTAACATATTTAACATGTACTGCATTACCTGCCATCTAAGGTAGGAGGTGTGGGGAAGGAGGGAATAATTTGGAACAGAAAGTTTTGTAAGAATCAATGTTGAAAAATTACCCGTGCATGTTTTGTAAATAAGAAGCTTTAATAATAATAATAAAAGACTTATGATCACTAATAGTCCAAACTCAATCCTAGTTACCAGATCCTTTTGAAGATGCCTAAACCAATACTGTGGTTAACATCAGCAGAGTAGGAAATATTGAGAATAACATTTAGCCCTGGGAAAAGTAACAACAGTAGTACTGAGGTCCCAGGCAAGGGGTAGAAGTGGCAATACTCAGTCCCCAGCAAAGAAAGCAGAGCAGCAGATCCATTGCAGCCCATTTCTTAATGTAAAATAGACCCATTTACATTATTGCCTATGGTCCTTGTCACCAAGATGCGAAAGAACATAAGATCTCTTGCTGTAGGTAAGGTTTTGATTTCCTCCCCCCTAAAAAGCAATAAAACTATCCTTGAGACTTAGTCCAAGAGTGTGATTAGACCAACATTTACCTACTCTTCCTTCCCAACTTAACTTCTCATCGTATTGTATGTTTTACCCCTAAAAGGCTTCATTGGCCTGGGGTCAGACTAAGGCCACATTGTTGATGCAGCCATACACACATATCTCGCCACCTAAAGGGCATAAAAAGATAAGTAACTTGTAATTAAGGAAGCGCTTTATCCTGTTTATTTCTACATTGTTCTTCTATCACACAAGTATAGGGAAATTGAGACTTGTCCAAATTTCCACACCTAGATCTATTTATTCAGTAGCTCCTAGCTCCTGATACCCAGTCTAACATTATCTCAAAGCACCTAACCCTTTACATTCAACCAAACAGGTATTCAGCAACAATTTTCAATAATAAATCTAACATTGCCCATTTCTAAATATTCACATTAGGTTACTAATGGCTCTTTTGACAACTGATTCTCAATTTGGTAGGTGATTCTTTTGAACTCGATGGGAAATTCATTCAGTCCAATAAATAATTTTATTAAAGCCTATAATGGGAATGGGTGTGTGTGTGTGTGTATGCATGCATGAAAAACACATTATGCTGAGAGATGGAGATACAAAGTTCAAATGACAGTCTCAACCTTCATGGAACACTACATAAAAGAAATTCCTAGTTTCTTATTTAAAAGAAGAAAAAGATGACTATATAAGCCTAGGAGCAAAAAGGGGGAAGGAGGAGAGTATGGAAAGTGGCCCAAGATCTTCTACAAACTACTTAATGGTGACAACCTAAAATTTTTAAGTTTTTTTTCTTCTTTTAAATACAGAAACTAGTCAATTATTTCTATGACTGGTTGCTAGCAATTCACTTTAGCAAAAGAGAAAAAAAAGTGGGGGAAGAAATGGAACAGGTGATATTTCAGGCAAATTGCTTTTGAGCAACTGTGAAATCACAACTACAGTGTGCAGACTTGTTTGAAAATGTAGTTTGTATTTCCATCTAAAAATGAGTTTAGTTGTTTAAACTTCATTTAGATTAAATCCAACCCAAATATAGCAGTCATTTTTAATCTGAAAATATATTTGCAAATATTAACATGATGCAAAAAAAAAGGGGGGGGGGAGGGAGGTTGGAGTGGAGGTAGTTGGATTGTAAGACATCACGGAAGCTGAGATTGCCTTCACTTGGCAGCAAAAACAGCAAAGGGACAATGAACCTGAAGAAAGCTTTGTTAAAGATCCAACCAGGACAGATTAACACAAATTTACTTTTTAAAATGAAATTAGGGCAAGCAAAACGAAACTCATTTGTCAGTGTTGCTATAGCAATCTCTTCACACCATTGGTAAAAAGACTCCCTCTTTAACCACCATAAATACCCATGCCAGCCTTTCCTAATTTCTCCTAGCCAGTGATGCTCTTCCTCTTCGTAGCATGCAAGGTTCTTAAAGACATGACAATTTGGGGGATTTTGGTGAAGGGTTTGGGGGACGTCTCTATCCTCAATATCTTAATGTCCTGCATATAAAAATTAATTAATTGCATAAGCAATTAATGCTTGCTGGTTTGTTTTGAAAGATGAAGAGGCATTTGGTATTGAGAAAATTTGATCTGAGGTTAAAGATTGAGAGCCAGAGATAAGATGACTTCTAAGGTCATCTAATCTACCAAGTCTTCTTTAAATAATTAAGAAGAAAAAAATAAATTCAGGCACAAACTTGCTAAAGAACACATACCAAGGAGTTAAAATTCAAGTATACTTTGACTTCACATCAAGGATTCTTTTTACTTCATAGCTCAGTGAATAAGGGTACCTGATCCAGAGTTAGGAAGACTACTTTCCTGAGGTCAAATCCAGCCTCAAACACTTACTGTAGGAGCTGGACAAATCACTCTGATAGTTTGCCAAGAAAACCTCAAATGGAGTCATAAAGAGTCAGATACAACAAAACAACAAAGTGAACAACAAAAATAATTGCAAAGGCATTTGTGGTTGACAATTTACTTTAAAGAAATTTCAAAAGAATAAGAAATGTTAATAAAAGTGGAGTGGACTGTCCCCTTAGTTCCAGTGGGCTCCCTTCCAGAAATTACTCTGCATATTATAATTAGTTTCCCAATGTACATGTAGTTTTCTCCCCTCCTCCATTAGAAGATTGGAATAAACTATCCTAAAGGAAAGGACTTTTTTTGTCTTTGGTTAAATGAGATATGTAAACTTAGTATAGTGCCTGACACATAGCAGGCACTTGATGCTTGTTTCCTTCCCTGATCTTTTTGTACCCCACTGCCCAGCTAGCAGAGTCTGGTAAAGAGTCTGTTAGAACAATGAATGAACTGAAAAAAATAATAACTATCAATCAATTCATGTGTCTACTATGAGGGGGAGGGGATAGAACTCATTTTATTCTTTTTACAAATTTTATTATTTCTTTTTTACATCACATTGATTCCCAAATCATACTTCCCTCTTCCCTAATCAGCGAGCCTTCCCAACTTAAGATTTGAGAAAAACCAGTTTAGCAAAAACATGCAACATTCCACAGCCATAGTTCACCAGCTCTTCAGCCAAAAGGTACTTTTTTTCATCTTTTCTCTGGATCCAAGCTTAGCCATCATAAACAATATTTTTTTAATAATTGTTCTTTCCATTTACAATTGTTAAAGTCATTGGGCAATAGCTCCCCTGGGTTCTGCTGACTTTATTATTCATCAGTTCATTGTCTTCCCAAGCTTTTCTGAATGTTTCATGTTGTTTCTTACAGTGCAATAGTATTCCATTACATTCATGTAACACATTTGTTTAGCAATCCTTTCTTATCTATATAAAAATCCATGAACATAATGGGGATATTCTTGAAAAACATTGAGCAGGACACACAGGCAGTTTTGGACAGACAGTTCCCTTTAGCAGACTTATATCTCCAGTCACACAACTGACTCATAAAAAGATAGTCTTCTTTACATTTTGATATTTTAATAAAAAAAAAAAATTGATTCAGTAGAGGAAAACAATAAGGTCCTTTTAAAAAACATGTTGTCTCCCCATGTTAAAGGCATACAAAATTCCTTCTCAATATATCAGATGTAAACTAGGAGATGCTAAAGGTGTTTCAGCAATGTCATGTGTTTCAGCAGAGTCCAAATGGAACAGGAATTCCCTCCTAAAGATGAGGCTAAGTGTGTTGCTGTTTTGTGGGGAACAGTGAATACAAAAAATACCACAGGGACTCCTCAATGAGACAGTCATAAATAAAACTGACTGAAAAATTATACCAAAAAACAAACAAAAAGAAAGTGAATAAGAAATGAATACTGTCAGAGTGTGATATGAAGTTTGTATCACTACAGAATACAAATGGAAAAGTATCTTGGGTCCAAACTGAATAGGAATGTGAACAACATTGCATTTTAGAAACTGTACAGAAATGCCAATAATACCCAGCTAGTTCCCTTCCTTGCTATGAAAGGCATGATACACCATGACTTCAGAAAAATAAAAATGTAGTTTAAAAACGCACTGGAAAGATATGAGAGGTATCAAGAGTTTACAGCAGACCAATAATTTATTTGCAAGTAGCATAGAAAAAGCAAGTGCATGGACAACTAACTAGAGTCAGTTGAATCAAAAGTTGGAAATGAAATATGATTAACATTTTTTTTTTTTTGGTTTTGTTGATAACTACAAAATGTTAGAAAACTCAGATAATGGTCTCCAGTATTTTTCTTATATCCTCTTTGAAGATTTATGTAAGGTTCACAGAAAATCTATTCCAATGTTTCATCACGGAATGAAGATACTTAATTCAGCAAGTGGACTGCCAGTTAAATGATGGATTCAAGTACGGTTCTAGAAAAGGTCTGTGTCTGCTTTCCAGGGACTAGTCTAAATGGGCACAAAGAAGCTTATTTAAGTTTCTCATTAAATAGACCATTTAATGGTAGCCCATAAAACTAAATATATATATATAAAAAACACATATACTTAAAAGTCACATGTCTGTGCAGTGACAGAGGTAGAATGAGGGAAAAGGATAGAAAGGATCCAAAAATCAATCTCTAAATATAAACTTTAACTTTGCCATCAGTATTCTAAATATGCAATCCTCATGCAAGAAAATTACTGGAGGAACTGAATCAAACATGCAAAACCAAAACATCCATGAAACTAATAAGCTAGAATCTTTTGAAGAAAGTAAAATCAAAATGATGGAGTAATAATACATTCTAGTTTCTTTAATACAATTCCCTTCACAAAGATCTAAAAATGTATTAGACTTGAGTTGTGATCAGGTAATCTCAGGGGGAAAAAATTGTACTGAGTTAGTCAAGCCCAGGTCAGCATAAAGAGAACAGCAGAGATCGATGGATATGGGGGAAGGGGTCTGGACAGAAGCACCTCCAGAGAATTCTAGCACCAAGGGAATGATTATGACAAGACTATGCACTAGGACCATAAGAGGCCCTAGAGGTTAATGCAAAGTTTAGAAATGGGTACACCAAATGACTTCTCCGCTAGGTCGCAGATCTAGAGCAGACTTCAGAGGAAGCCTGTATGTGATCCGTGATAGGGCTTAAAGTATACTGAACAAGAAACAAGTTCAAAGACAAGCCATAGCTGTGTAGCTCTGGTCCCAAGGTCAGAGTAGGGACTCAGTTCCAGTCTCCAGGACAGGCTATAGGACTCAGAAAAATAACCAAGATTGGGGATCCCAACCCAAAAGAAACCTCAAGTTCAGCCACTCTGAAACTGCAGAGTTCTCTAGTTGGCTAATATGAACTCAGTCTAGAAAAATCTACTGGAACTCCTTTACAAGGATAAGCACATAGGAATACAGCTCAAATCCAAACATGGTTCAGTATAGAGAGGTAAATTTGAGAGCACTAAAAGTTTGCAGACCCCCACCAGCCCAAACTGTCCCTAGGATACAGAAGTAACACCCAAAGAAAGCAGCAGGAGGACAAAATTTCAGGTCAGATATTTCCCCCAAGTTCAGAGAGTGAATCCCTATCAAAAATTCTGAAGTCAGAAACTAAGTTAGAATAATGAGCTATTCTGGTGAAAGGGGCACACAATATAAATCCAGATGACCACATCTACAAGAAAGTCTCAAAGAAAGAATAGCTTGGGTATATATTCAACCAAAAACCTCCAAGAGATTATGTAAGACTTTAACAAACTACAAAAGCTTGTGTCAAAATCTTATGCAATAAGTCCTTGAAATCTGAAAATTAACTAAAAAGCCAGTAACTCCAGAATATATCAAGAAATTTCCAGATAAATTCAAAAAAGTACAAACAGAACAAAATGTAAAGTGCATCTCAGAAAAACTGCTAAAAACTTGAAAACAAATAACAAGAATCAGACTACCTGAAAACAATGACCAAAAGAGTATAGACATCACATTTCAAGAAATAAATACAAAGGCCAAAAAGAAAATGAAGAAAAATCTACTAATCACCTCCTTAAAAAACAAAACAACAAAACCTCAAAATGAAAATTATCAGTAAGTTGACATCCTAAATACAGATTTCTGCTAAAAGAAAATATAAAGGAAACAACATGAAAGAAAAAACTGAGCCAGGATCATCCAAGATTTAGCAACTGCCAAAATAAAGAAGCAAGGAGCTTGGAACACAATATTCTAGAAGATGGCAAAAAAAAATCTAGGTTAATATAGCCAAGAATAACTTACCAGCAAAAATGAAAATCCAATGGGGAAAAATTAATCTTAATGAAATAGAGGACTACAACAAGGATTCCTGAAAAAGACCAAAATAGCACAGAAAATTTTCAAACATAAATATAAGAGGTCAAAAAAACCAAAGAAGGTAAAGAAGAAGCTAGCTTAAGAATAAACTGCTTACCCTATTCTATGAGATGTCCCACAAAACATTATGAGTCATGGAGAGACAGAGGGACTGAGTGTTATAGATCTCTTCTATTCTAATAATGTTAAAAAGAATGAAAAGAAAAGAGATACAGTAGTAGTAGTGAGGGGAAGAATGAAGAAATGGGAGGAAATTATCTTATAAAATTGAGGTTTCCAAGTAACTATCTATATAGAAAGGAGGGGTAGAGTACAAATGACCAAACCTTACTTTCACATAAAATAATAAAAAGTAGGAAAAAAAAGCACATGCATAGACATATGCATGCAGATTTCCCTTTATATATGTGTGTTGAGTATAGAAATATATTTCAGCCAACAGCAAAAAAAAAAGGTGATGAAAAGAGATAGTGTAGTTATTAAGACAGGGGTTAGTGAGAAAGGAAAACAAACTCAAAGAGGGACCAGGAAACAAAGAAAAATTTAAGAGAACAGGATAAAGGAAAAGATATAATAAAATCAGAACTATGTAAATGGGATGAACTCGCCTCTAAAAAAGATGAGGGTGGCAGAACAATCTTCTGATTGTTCCAACGTTATTTACAAGATACACTTGAAAAAAAAAATGTGCGTTTCTTTTTTTAAATAAGTTTAAGCAAGGGGCAGCTAGCTGGCACAGTGGATAGAGCACCAGCCCTGAAATCAGGAGGACCAGAGTTCAAATCTGGTCTGAGACACTTATCATACCACTTCCTAGCTGTGTTGACCTCAGGCAAATCACTTACCCAACCCCCACTGCCCCCAGCAAAATAAATAAAAACAAGTTTTTTTTTTTTTTTTTAAAAAAGAAGTTAAAGCAAATCTAGTATGCTTAGGCTGAAGTAAAAAAGGCACAGGTTGGAATCATCAAACAAAACAGCAAAAATAAACCTAATTAAAATAAGAGAAACAGGAATGATATCTTCTGCTAAAAAGTATCCTAGACAACGGCAATATACATATTAAATACTAAACACATAAGTTCCAAATGGCATAACATCTAAATTCTCAAAAGAATGCATTAAAGATACTGGGATCTCAATTCACTCTTTTAAGACAATCGAACCCCAAAAAATAAGCACCCCCCAAAATTATAAAGTTAGTTATGATAAGAGTCCTAGAGAATGCTGAATGGGAACAAAAATAATATCTATTTCTTAGCTATCATTAGCATTTTCATACAGACTGTTTATCAGAACAAAAACATCTAACAAATGCAGAAAAACAGAATTAATGCTTCTTTAACAGATCATGAGACAAAGGTTATATTTAAGGGCCTTTAAAGCAAAAATTAAAAATCAACTGTTTTAAACTTAATTCTAAAAGAATGAATCAAAGCACAAATCACAGAAACAATTATTTCATTAAAGATAAGTCTCACATACAAAATTTTGAGGTCCCATCTTTTCTTAAAAAAAGACCAATTGATACATACTTTAAAAAGAAAAACACTTAAAAATTTTTATAAATAACATTTTAAGACATACTAATGTAACTTCAACACAATGGTGGGTTAAGTGAAAAGAATATCAAAAAATGTTGGGAGAAAATGGATCAAGACTAAGAAATATGAGAATTCAAAGATCTATAGACTATCTATAGAAGCCTCATGTCCAAGTCACAAACATTTCCTTCAAGAAGAGTGAGCAATGCAACAACTAACCACAATTCCAGAGTTCAATAAAACATGCTCCTCATTTGACAGAGATGATATTCTCAGGATTTAGTCTGAATCATTATTTTTGGACAAGATGAATGCAACAGTCTATTTTGCTCAACTATAAATATACATTTTCCCCCAATGGAGGGAGATAAGAAAAAACAACAAAAACGAATTCTTGTTAATTATACTAAAAATGAAAACGAACCATTAGACCCTCTCCTCCAACCCAAACCTTTTTACACACAGAGTATGATTTGTGGCTAATGAAAAGTGAGATTCATTTTCAAATCAGCTACATACAAAATACTTAAAAATAAGAATCAAAGTTGCACACTAGAAAGAAAAGATGAGAAGACAATGAATTTAAAGAAACTCCAACCTAACTGATTTAAGTAAACAACTGAAGGGAGAAAAATGCATGAAAGTACTTATTGAGAAATATTTTGAGGAAATATAAAATTCTAGAAACCAAATACAATCTCTTTGCCAAATGGTGAAATATGGCAAACTAGGCCAACATCAGTTTAAAATACAAACTTCTTTTTAAAAAGAGTAGTAGTCAAATTTAGAGCTAAACAACTGGAAGAATATCAAGTACTCATGGATAGGCAGAGCTAATACAATAAAAATTACAATTCAACTTAATCTACTTATTCAGTGCCATATCAATCAAACTGCCAATAAATTACTTTATAGAGCTAGAAAAATATCAAAGTAAAAATAGTGGTAATAATAGTATTATTTCATAAATTAAAAAAACCCAAAGGCAATTGAGGAAAAATAAAATTTTCAGTAGGCTGAAAGATGTCAAAAAGCACCTCAAGGGCGTTTAACTGGAAGAATATGAAAAACAGCAAAGATCTGTAAAAATTTAACTCTTTACCTATCAATGACAATAGAACAACAGTTAGGGTCTAAAATCAATTTTTAATGTACTACATGTATTAAAGCATTAAAGGAAGAGCACCTTAACTTCTAAAGTATATATAGAGAAAGGCTCAGTGATGGGTAACAGCTGAAATCAAGAGTTATTGTATTTGGAGGTATAGGATACCAGTACAAATTCTATCCTTTCAACCCACCACTCAACATCTTTAAGCCTATGTCCTTCATTTTCAAAATAAAAGTATTGGACTAGATGACCAAGATCTTTTTTCAAATTGAAAATTTGTGATCCAAGTCTGTAATTATAATAAAAGACATAGAAATAAAAGACATAGGAAACCCCCCCCCAAACATAATACTAATATAAACAACCCACATATTTATTTCCTAAGGGAAAATACCCTACATGTGCATGTGTGGAGGGTATCATGAAGATAAGAATAAGTCAAAGATAGGGTTTTTTTTGGTTGTTGTTTTTTTGCTGAGGCAATTGGGGTTAAGTGACTTGCCCAGGATCACACAGCTAAGAAGTATTAAGTGTCTGAGGCCAGATTTGAACTAAGGTCCTTCTGACTTCAGAGCTGGTGCTCTATCCACTGTGCCACATAACTGCCCTAAAGGTTTTTATAACCATTATTCTCTGGTAGACCTTTTCACAAAGGTGAAAGAATTTGCTCATTATTTGAACTAAATGATATAGTAGAGAAAATGATACCTCTAAAGGCTTTTCAATCAAGTTGTTTCCCATGACTAAGTCAAAAATCACAGGTTCCTAGAAAGATGTAACAATGGTAAATAATAAGCTTAGCCATAACATAAGTGTGTGTAAGCCAAAGGAGTGGGTCTAGGGCAGAGTACAAATAAGTCTCTAGACTATCCTGTCTATAGATGACTTTGTATTAATTGCAAGACTGGAAAACACAAATGAGCCTCCTAAATAAGACCCACAGTAATTCAAAATTTGGGGGAGAGGAGGGGAAAGGAACGGAGCACCTAACTATTCATATAGGAAAAACCAAGGGAACAAAGATGTTTTGAAGTTTAACAATTGAACAAACGTAGTAAAATATTGAACTAGGTCCCAAATTGAAGATTGGGCATCTTTGAAAAAAATGTACTTTTAACAATTCCCACCTTTCTCCCGAAAATAAAAGCTTATCACCAATACTTTCCCAACGCTAATATATTATCACTGTATTATGAATTAAAATTGAAACTTAACCAAAGGCAATAGAGGTTCACGTGGGCCTTTTATCATTACCAATTAAGAACTAAGAGAAACAAGACATAACCAAAAGTATGGGCAGCCAGTTGTCAAGAGAGATCATCACTGCACAACTTAAACACATTATTAGTATCCATGAAAATATCAGGTCCATAGGAGGAAGGCCCATAGAACACAAAGTGGAACCCTGTAGTAAATTCACAATGGAGTGTGGATTAGTGACCCATGCCACCATGGGTTGGATGAGCTGTAAGCTCCATTGTTCGATCTACAAGATCTGAGATTCATCAAAATAATGAAGAACCAACAATAATTTTTCTGCAATCCAAGTACAAACCAAGAAACTTAATTTCATCTCAGTCTGATAGACATCTTCATTCTTATTGGTATTTGTGGATGAAAGCACCTCTTATTAAGTTCACTGCTATACATTTATGTTCACTTTTTTTTTTTTTAAATGTGTCAACATGGTAGATTCAATCCAACATGGTTAGAACATAAAAGTGACTTTAGTTTCAGAGGACTTAAAGAAATGGAATTTAGTTATCCACTCCCTACTCCCAACTCCATAGCAGGAAGAAATACTATCTTTACATTAAAAAGCATTGTCCTAAATTATCTGTTTGAAATACTGCTGGACTTCATGGAGATAAGAGGCATAAAAAGTAATTAAATTCTGAGCAACAATTCCAGTAAGTTTTAATTTTACAGCTACTTCTGACAGACTTATTTCTCATCTCTCATTTTCAAAAGTAAAATGTGTAATCCTTACAAATTCCCCTTATTTATCAACTCAAATCAAATGCTTCTTTTTAAATTCAACTATTCTTTTAACATTATGTTACAACTGTTCTTAAACTGTATCAACTTAAAAATCTATCTCTTTATCTTGGGACATAAGATAATTCGACACAGCTAAATACACCTGAAACTGTATACTTCTTAACTTATACTTGTCAAAGTGCATATCTAACCAGCTATTAAACTATTTAATCAATTGCTAGCAGACAAATACATTTCTATGCACTTAAGTGGGCTGGAATCTAGATGAGGTCCCAGAAGCAGTAGGTACATTATTTAACAATTCTCCCTCTCCCCCTTGCCCTCATTTGCAATACTGTGTCAATAGCTGCCACTACAAATGTTGCTTCTCACTTTCTCTAAAAAAAAAAAAAAAAAAATTACTTCAAGTAATAACTGGGCATAAGTATTTTGTGATATTGAAATTTCAATTATTCTAACAATATGGATAGATACATTCAACCTATTCTTTTAAACAACTTATTCAGAATTTCCAATATATCATATTTAAAGCATAGATGAATAAACTAAGATCACCTGACCCTATGAGAGACGTACTCCATAATAAGCTGGACTTTTGCTATTAGGTAAAAGTCCATAATAAGCTTCAATGGTAGCAGATATTTAAATTATACATATAAAAAAATATAGGGAAGTAGAACTGGAAAGAACCTCAGAAGTCATCGAGTCCAATTCCTTTATTTTATGGATAAAGAAATGCAAGCCTAGAGGTTAAATGAGTTGTCATGGTGCCATAGGCGGGAAAGGAAAAGCAGGATTTGGAGCCAGGCCTTCTGTCTTGAGATGCGATGCCCTTCCTATTGAATTATGCAAGTCTAGAACACAAAATAAATTTGAGGCACTGACATAATTCTTCTAGCAGACTTCAGACCCATAGTCTCAAGTTGTATATCTGACTTAATTATGGAATACTCATGCATTTATACCACCACTGTTTAATTGTTTCTTCTAATTCTTAAAAATTGTCTTTAATTTTTAAAATTACATGTTAGTGTGAATAAGGGGGAGCAAACAGGTGTGATCCTGGATTTGAGAACCCTAATTCAAAGTATTCTATAAAATCATGAAATATTTTTTAAATGTTACCATTCCAATAATTTTGTATTAGTTTAAAGAGTATATAAGAAGGAGCATTATAAAGTCTATAATTAATTATATGATTTTCAACAATTTAGGTTATAAATTATATTTAAAGGAATATAATCTTTTTCTCATTTGAATTCTATAAAGTTTATATTCTCATTTCTGGCAATCATATTCAATTTCATAGGCTCCAAAATAATTGCATTATAACTGTCTTCAACAGTGTCATGCAATTTTCCTAAGCTTAATCTTTATTTTTACAGATATTTTAAAAGTTTTCAAAGTATATAAGAACTTTAAGATACTTCATGTCATCTTTTTAAAAAAAAAAAACCCAAAATACTTATACCTATTTATACCAAACTTGGAGTGAAAAATAAAATATATTCTTAGGGTATGTCTCCCTTTTCACTAAATTCCTGTTATCACCATTCAGCAATTAGCCATTTTATAGTAGCTATTGCCTTAAATCTAACAATGATGCACTTAAGGGTCAAAATAGTCATACAAATTAAGTGGTAAACAAGTAGCATCAAAAATATATTGAGTTAATATGAAAATTACCTTCGTTTTTTAAAAAAAAAAGCCACATCAATTTAATTCCATATATATGGTACTACCTATTCAATTTATTAAAAATTTTAATAAACATAATAATCAAACTAGAGCTCCAAACTTATGCTGGTTTTTTTTTTTTTAAAGACACTACAACAGAAGACACAGTAAACACTGCCTTATAACAAAAAATACAAATACTGGCTGTAAAAGATGGAGAAATAAGAGGACAAATCTAGTTGTCTAAAAGACAATTCACTGTACACATTTTATTTACAGTTTTGTACACTGTCTTAATATGAATGGGACCGCTTTTCTATTTGAGCCATTTTTTAACCAAAGCAAAATATAACCTAAGTAATACAAAGTGTTAAAATACAGCATAAGATACAAAAACAGACATACTATTATATCTAGTTAGGAATGTAATTATGATGTTACATTTTTTTAAAATCCACAATTATGTTTAGGAAATCACACAAACATAGATCACTGATTTGACTGAAATGCATAAATTTGTAGCAAAGCTCTAATGTTACAAAAAAACAAAAAAATTACCAAAGAATGCACAAAATTAATGTTTATTCCACCTTTATGTCATATTCCCAGATCCTTCACCAATGTTACATGAGCAAAAAAAAACTACAACAAAAAAATAAAATAAAACAAACAAACAAAAAAAAAGCCAACCAAAAAGGAAAAACCAAAACCAAAAACCAAAAACAAAACAAAACAAAAAAAAAACCAAAAAACCAAATGAAATCAGAATCACTAATGTTATCAAGTAGGGAAACAAATAAATTAAATCTAGCAGCCATCAGCATAGATTACAGCAAAAAATAATGCTGTAAAAAAAAAAAAAAAAAAAAAAAAAAAAAAGAAACAAAGAAAATTGCTAGAAAATGGTATGCATCATACTCTTCCAAACCAGTAAAATATGTTACTGCATACAATGCAATATACAACAGAAGTACTTCTCTGTAATGTAAAGAAATGCAATTTCTTTTCTGAATATTGTGGATAGATAAAATGTTTTTGTAATAGTAATGCTTCTACTAAGCTATTACAGAGTGGGCCAGGAACACATTTATGGATTCTGGGGATGATGTGTACTGTAATTCTTTGATTGGGATAATAGTTACTCTAGTCAAAATAGAAAAAAATTTGAACACAGAAGTACAAGACAAAGGCGAATGAGACTTCTCATATATCTTAGCAACATTTAGATGGAAATCAAATTTAAATGCAGTCCACTCTGCTTTTGAAGAGGCTTTGGTTCAGCTCCCAAATCTCGATTGCTTGACGCAGTCTCCTATGAAAGAATACTCAGAAGGTGTCTTCTTAAACAACAAACCTATTTTTAGTGGTGGAGCCGCTCTTAGTAGCTGTGTCTGCATGGGACTGATAACCAATCACTATCTTTGGAGGAAGTCCTAACCTTTCCTTGTATACCTTCCTGAAAAGGGGTAAAGAAAGAAAAGAATGCCATTACTTTTGTACTCACAGGAAAATATTTTATGTTATCTATACTTCTAAGCAAGAAAATATATTACAGAGAATAAAACAGACAAAATACATGCATTTTCTTTTTCCATTTATTGATGTTTACATGTTAGTTTCTCATGCTGATTGATTTCTAATCAGTTTCACATCTGCTCAATTTCAGGAATAGATAACTAATAAAATAACAATGTACCTAAAATTTAGATAGTGCTTTCCTCACTAATCTTATAAAGCAGGCTAAATTCTGATTGCCCCTACTTCACAGAAGGGGAAAACAAGGCAGCTAGTAATACAATATGAACTCAGTCTATTATGTATCCAAAACTAAAGCTATAACCAAACATCAGCAGAGTAAGCAAAATTCAAGACAAGAATAATAATATTCTACGAATGTGTAGCTACACACACACACACACACACACACACACACTCTTTATATGTGGTTCAAAATAAAAATCCTTAAAATGTTGTTCTCTGACAAAGTACCTCCTGAAGAACTAGATAAAAAAAAAAATTTTGTTTTACAAAACACTTTGTTTAAACAAATGCCTTTTTTCACTGCTATAGGGTATGACAACTATTTCCCCTTAACAGAAGGTAATCTAAAATGTGACTGGTTTGGAATATTGATCAAAAATCAAGGGGAAAAGCCCATAATTATTTAGTTTTTTTTTAAAAAAATTGAAATATCAGAGAGCTTTAAAATCAACAAAAATCCAACCACCACCACCAATTATGGCCATTCATTCGATTGTAATGGGACTTTATTAATTGTGGGAGACATTTATGAGGCATGGCTAATTGGGATGAGACTGTTACACTACCTACACTACCTTTAAAGCTACTTTTATAGGCTGATAGAAAAAATTTTCCTTGTAAAATCTGAAAATTTCTGGAACCTATGAAGTCAAATTAAAATGAGTGAAAAAATTCACACATTAAAAGTATAAAAAACATGTACAAATAGAAAATACTTAACAAAAGATATACATATTTCAGATAAAAACTAAGACATTCAAAAGACACACCACAAACACATTTATTAGATGGGAATATGAATCAAATTCTTTCAATGTATAGGAAGTGTCTTCACCAATACTAAATACTAAGAATTTGAAATGAACATAATCATAGCTAGTATGAGTCAGAAGGAAGATTTGAACCCAAATTAATTTACTTTAAGGCCTCTATGCACCATGCAATGCAGCTTCTCATTTACTTAATATCTGCTGCAAATGTATATCCTAAATATTCCTGTTGGAATTTTTAGATAGTAATTATTAATTTAAATGTATTTTTAACACAGAATGTTCACATGGTTTTCATCAATCTGAGCAAAAAAATCAAAACTTAATGTAATAAACATTTTGAAGGAGAATCTAGCATGAAACCTGTACATGTTTTGGTCTCCTATTACCCCCCCCCCCCTTTACTCTTCAGCCTCATTCACCCCATTTTAAATATCCCAGAATTAAGCTTCATGTTTTGGTTATCTATGAATGTATATGAATGTATGGCATGACTTTTTTTCAGA
Source organism: Sarcophilus harrisii (assembly GCF_902635505.1). NCBI lineage: Eukaryota > Metazoa > Chordata > Mammalia > Dasyuromorphia > Dasyuridae > Sarcophilus > Sarcophilus harrisii. Next base: position 144,118,659 of record NC_045431.1, read on the forward strand.
GTATCAATAGTTAATAACAGTATAACTGATACTAAAATAAGGGGAAGTGCTAGTAAATAAAATTTTGTTTTAATAGTTTTCAACACAATGGCAGAATATTTAAGTATTTTGATTAACTATTTTATTTTATTACTTGGCTCAAAAACACTGTGAGAGACAGAATAAATCAAGTGTAAGAAGAGGGATCATGTAACTAATAAAACACGAATATAAATTCTTGAGAATTTGTAAGAATGAAAATGAAGTGTTCATGGAAAGCACTCTCAAGCTATAAATAAAAATATGCTTCCTCATCTTTTAATACTCTAATATTGATAAATATTCTGAAATGCAGCTTACCCTATATGTGTAACAGCATCTCTGTTTTCACACTCAGTAGTCCATATTGCTATCTTATCGCCTTTAGCTCTAACATTAACAACAGCTCCACATACATCATCACTGTAGTCATCAAATGACTCCCCAATAAGGCACAGCAGCTAACCAAGAAAAAAACTTTTATTAGATTACAACATATTTATGTATTTATATATATAGTTCTTCATTTGATAGTCTGCTTTTAAATTAATCCTTTAATTTAGTACATTTTGTCATTTAGTACAATTCTTCAGAGATCTGATGAACGGATGAAATTCAACTTATATAAACACCAGCTATAGATAAAACTGCTAGTTTCTCTTGATTCTTTAAGGAAAAAATTCATAACATATAGTTAAATATATTTATGTGGCAGGCGATAGTTACAAATTGCAAACTTTTACTAGGTTACAAATTAACATAAGAATAAACTATTCCTATGATGTTAAAAATATAATAAAAATATAAAAAATAATTTTAAACTGCCTTCAACTGATAGCCTATCTCAACTATGTAATAAAAAAAAATTAAGACTATGAAGTAAAAAGACCAAAATTTACAAATTCACTAATCATGAGCCCTAACTACATCTTTTAAAAAAATAATAATTTAAAGGCAAAGTACTTCTTTTGCTCAGGATACTTAAGGTGATTCATTAATCAAACATCCTTTGTATTAAACAATATATTGGTATATAAGCAATTACTCATATTTCCCCAAATAGATGTTTCTTATTATCTTTTCAAACAAGGGAAAGACATTGTTTCCAAAGGATTGGAATATAATCACTAAGAGACAATACTCTTAAATAGCCTGTTGGAAAATTTATTTGTAATTTAAAAATCTTACTGTCTCTAGCCAAAAGCGATCAAGGTCACTTCGTCTCTGCTGTTTGTTTAATGTAATTAGCCATCGTCCTCCTCGTTTGTTTTTTTCATCTTCCCACATAGGCTCGATCCCATCCTATACAATAAAAGGGCAAATTATCAGGGATAACTGTTTCAAAAACTGATTACTAAAGTTCAAATAAAAAATATCAATTCCCTGTCATGCAACTTTGCAAACAAAAACTCCCTTTGCCTCAATAATGTCCACAAATAATCCTACTGATTATGAATTTAAATTAATCCATTAATGCAGTCCTTGGATAGCATCATTGCATACTACATTTAAGATAAAGATACTAGGTTCCTTAATTCAAAATATACTTATAAAAACCACTTGACAATGCATATATATGCACAATATTTGCATACTGTTAAGCCATGTTTCAATATTATGACAAGATTTCTTAGATTAAATAAATAATACATGTCCACTTTGTTTTAAAATCAGCAATTGTTAAGTCATACCTTAAAAAGTGAGTAGTCACAGCCAGGCATTAAATTACTAGACAGCTGGATATGGTTGTATAAACTATGTAAAAGAAAATGACAGTTATGAACAAGAGAAAATGGGGCAGAATTAAGATCTTTTAGTACCGCTTTTAAAGACTATGATGAAAACAGATGACAAAATTAAGATATTTAAAATTCATACTTATCAATTTAAATGGATTTATTAATCAGGTTTTCATTCATGAAGTTCAAGAATTTTCTTCTGATATTGTGAACTGTTTTTGATGTAAAATGCCTAATGTTTCTGTAATGTCAAACATCAGTTTGTCACATCTGATCCAATTTGACTTATTTAATATATTAGGAACAATAAGGGTATATGTATAAACTTATATGACCACAAAGGTTTAAAAGATTTAAGTAAAATGAATTATTTAGACTGGAGCAGAAGAGAGTATATTTTTTTTTAACTGTTTTTAACTGTATGCTGGAGAATCACAAACTCAACAGTTGAAAGGGATCTCAGAGTCCAGTTTGTTCATAGATGGCTGGCTAGAAACTCCTGCTACAACAACCCTAACAAGTGGTCATCCAGACTTTAATTTGAAAATCACTCCTTTGGGACAGCTAGGTTGTGCACCAGCTCTGAAGTCAAGAGGATTTGAGTTCAAATTTGGCCTCAGACACTTAACACCACATCCTAGCTATGTGACCTTGGGGAAGTCAGTTAACCCAGTCACCCCCCCCCCCTTTGATTACCAACCCCCTCCACACTGCCCAAACATCTCATTTGACCAAGAGTCATGTTTTCCCTTTAAATTAAGGGGTTGTGTTTCTGCAACACTCACAAATTGTTCTTACATCTTCTCAGATGCCTAAATAAATCTGTCCACAATCTCTGTTCATATGGCAGTCTATTATTTCCTGACCAAACCTTTTCTACTTCAGGCTAAATATCTTCAGATTCTTTAACTGATCCTTTATCTAGTATAATCTCTAAGTCTCCCCCTCTCCCCGAATCATCATTCTCAATCTATTCTAAATGTTCTCTAAGTTCTGTCAATGTATATCCCAAGATACATCACAAAAATAGCAAAAATGACCATTGCTACATAGGGGACACAAAACGTAACTGTAATTAGTAGTATGCTGGACGCCATGCTCCTCTCTCTATGGTAGCCTAAGTCTGCAATTTTTTGTTTTTTTTTGATTACCATGTAATACTGCTGGGATAATAAGGTAAGCTTTACAAGAGAATGCTTAGTAATAATCTATGTTGGGAGAAAGCACAAGAAATAAAACATGAAATTTGATATTTTCATGAACACAAGGAAAGTTATCTTGAACACAGGGCAGTAAGAACACTGAAACAGTACTCAATTCCCAAAGATATTGAAGACCAGAACAGAGAGTAGCCATCTGGGATGATGTAGGTACTCACTTCACTGGAAAAAGGGGGCTGGACTAGTTGACCTCTTGATGTCCCCCTTTCAGCTATATGATCCTGTCAATGAATTATGGACTCCCTACATGACAGTTTTGGGGAGGACATATTTCATACAGATTAAAAATACAAGCTATGCAGAAATGATGAATATAATAGTAGGTTCATAATTTGATCCTAATGTGGAAGTTCTACATAAAATTTTCAAATACTTAAATTACCTAATATTTTATTAGTTGCACTCCCTCTTCTACCAACACAAACTAAATTGATGGCTGTTATGGCTTTAAATCATTCTTTGGTAAAACTGGCAATGCATCTTCCTACCCCAGATAGGCTGGTCCATGAATGAGGGACAGAAATGGTCTGTCACCAGGCCTATATTTTCCACCTTCATGGAATCTGTTGGAGCTTTCCCATTACTTGAGCTAAATCAAAGTTACTTCTATGTGAGGATGAGCCAGCACTAAAGAATAAATCTCAGGTGGTCTTCCTTCAAAAGTTTAACTTAAGAATGCTTCAAGTAATGAAAGAATACAGACACTGCTCTATTTCTCCAAACAATTTAGATAAATCTAAGACAAGAGTTTGGCTATTTATGGGTCAAATGTCAATTTTTGGTTCATATGATACTCACTTTTGGATGAGACATTGTTCTGGAAGTAAAGGGGACCCTTGTAACTATAAGTATAAATACTGCTACACTTCCTAAACAACTTATATTCCCTTTCCCCCTGCTACATGAACTGAATAAAAATTAAAATATTAAAGGATACTGTATCAAAATTAATGTTAAACCTTTCTAATTTGAGGGAAATCTTCAAGTGGTTTCCCCTCAAATATCTCAAGGGGACAAAATACATTATCCTTTCTTCTATTTGCCCTGTAGTTTTGTCATCAGCATGAACTATATTTAAGAAACCTGGGAAACCCACCATATATATCCTTATTAAGCCAACCACATGGTCCCAACAATGTAAGGCCCTATGAGCATACTTGTTGCTGGCCTTTCCAGAAAGCAGCTGGAAGTAAACTATGTGATTAAAAGATAAGTGATCAAAAGATATAAAAGTTTCCAAAAATGACAATACAAATGATTAACGGCCACCTTATTTAACAATGCTTCAAGTCTACTACAAATTAAAAAAGCACTCTTTGGTTTCATCTCATTTATCTTTCAAATGGTAAAAATGATAAAGTACAGAAATAGTCAATGTGCAAGGACTAAGGGAAGACATGCATATTTAATAAATACATTGTTAGTAGAACTGTGGTTTCTCTCCTTCCTAGGTACATACCATAAAGGAGGTCACAAACAAAAAGAAAGATTCCCATACAAACCAAAATAATATTTGTAGCAGCACTTTTATGACACTGATAGCAAAAAAAAAAGAGAGAAAGAAAAAAGAAAAAAATAACAAATACGCAGTATAGGAAGCCTCCCTAATCCCCCCCTTAATTGTAATGCCTTCCTTCTGTTGTTAAATTTATCTTGTATATATCTTGTTCATATATAGTTGTTTCCATGTTTTCTCCATTAGACTGTGAGCTTCTTGAGAGCAGGAATTGTCTTTTGTCTTTTTAGCACTTTAGGGCAGTATCTGACATATATTAGGCATTTAATAAATGCTCAATGTAGAAGGGAGTTAATGGAACGGATTTGAGAAACAAAAATATAATAAAATTAAGTTTACATTTTAAAGAAAAAATGATAAATAGTTCATTTTCAAAGTTCTTTGAAAAATGGAATGCTGCTTTCTAAGTAGATAGGAATATGGAGAAAGCTTTGGTTTATAAATTCAGGAAAATTTTATACTTGCACTAAACAGATTAATATATAAAAATAGCATTAAGGGAGCCTATTTATAGAGCTTTATAGTTTACAAAGATTTTCTTCACAACAACTCAGTGAAATATTTAGGGAAAAGTATTCAAAACTCAAAAAGGACATTTTGTCTAGTCAAATAGGTAGCAGAGCAGGGCTTGACACCAGGTCTTCTGACTTCTGTACTTTTTCCATTATGCCACAATGAGGAAGGAGGAATAGTAAAATTAAACAAAAACCTGAAGTTTATTTGGAACAAATGGTATAATGGTAACAAGCAATGGAGAAAATAGCAGGGAACTATTCAAACACTTTTTTTTTACACTTGTTTCCACTACATAAACAGAAATAAGACTTTCATGTTAGAAAAGAGAGAATACAAATAAATAGTTAACAGAAAAATGAAACCAAAACAGCTGAGAAGATGGTAGAGCATATATAGCTACTCTCAATTAGTTTAAGTTACCAGGCACAGTGGATCATCTCAGGGGGTGTACTCCCAGAGAACAATCAAAAAATTGATTTGATTTCTGAAAAATTAATAAAAGGGTAAGGTACCACACCATACCAGATATGAGCAAATGTCCTTGTTTTCAAAAAGAGGTGGATACTTCAAACAAAGAAGGTGAGCTCCTTCTTTGGTCTTACTATATTGTCAGGCTCAATGCTAGCCACACTGAGGATACAAATAAAAAGAAAAAAGATTCCTACTCACAAGCAGTTTACAATCAAAGGGAAAGAAAAGTACTTATATATTTGTGTATGTGTGTGTGTGTGCACGCGCGCACATTATAAATAAAAGGTAAATATAGATATAAATAATGGGGAAAGAGGCTTCACAACAGTAACTGGTAGAATCAGAAAAGGCTTCATTTAGAATGTGATGGTCTGATCTTTGTCTTCAAGAGAAAGAGAAAAAAAGATAATCTACAGAGGGAAAGTATTCCAGACAATTCGTATGAAGACAAGAGATTAAAGTAGAATGGGGGAAGAAAAGAAATAAGGTCAATATTGCTGGATTATTTAGTGTAAAAGGGAAGTGATGTCAAATAAGGCAGGGAAGACAGTTGATAGCCGGTTATAAAGGGTTTCTAAACAGGAGTTTTTATTTGATACCAGAAGCAATAAGGATCTAATAGGGTTGATAAGACTCTGTAATTACAGAAAATCACTAAGGAGACTGTGTGTAGCATATAAGAGGTAGATGCAGCAAAAACTTGAGGTAATTAAGAAGCCTGTTCAATAACCTAGATCAAAGGCCTGAGGTTAGACTAGTTGCACTGAATAAATATGGGGTGGTTCAAACATGAGAGTCTAGATTCTAGACTTTGTGAGCATTTCAAAGAGAGTAGATGATCTCAACAGGTCATAATAAAATTGACCCTAAATAACCCTAAATTTCTTTATAAAAATAACATAACCCTAAATTTCTTATTTTTAATATCAAAGATTAATAAAACTTCTCAGAGGAAAGATAAGGACATACTATAACTGGATTTCTTCAAGATTACCTTAACAAACAAACAAACAAACAAAACAAAAAAAAACAACAACAAAAAAAAAAGATCATCTTGACAACATTTCTCATGATTGTCCTTGTGGGAGAGAAAGGAACCTGAGGATAGGGAAAGGAGAAAAAAGTGTACTAGATATAAAATGGTCAGTCGGATTAAGAATTGTATAACTGATGATACAAACACACAATTTTGACCTCTCAAAATGGGGCAAGTTTAACCAAAAGACTGAATTGCCCTGGAGTATGGGTGGACACAGATGGAGTAGATTCTGAATCTGAGTATGTATTAAAATTGTATGTCCAGACAAGTACTTTCCAACACTGGGTTCCTGGAGACTATATACAATTCATGGTAAAGTCCCATTCCATTTTTATTGTGGTCAATTGTTTGGCTCAGAGGGAAAAGAAGCAAGCACTGTATAACCAACTCTGCTAGAAGTTACTCCCAAGTAGAAAAGAGGGAAAAAAATGAGCATTAATTTAGGCATAAACTTTGGTCAACATTTTTCACTGATACAAACACTAGGCATACATAAAGGAACTCAGATTGAGGGCAGCAGCACATAAGAAGGATCATAAGGGTGATTCAAATCATGAACTCTCTTTCCTCTTCTATTCCTTTCCCCAGAATTGCTAGTCATGATCCAGTATAGTGAGGGGTGTTTAAATTATCAATGTCAAATACTTTTAGGAGCAGGAAGGAAAATGTCAGAAGCTGAAAGGCTGCTGAGAAGAGAAGATTCCCACGAATTCCATGTCCAATTCTTAGGAAAAAGTTTTAATGTTCACATTATTCAGACCACAGAATGAATTCACAAGACTGATTTAACTAATGGCTAATGACCCAAATTACATAAAAATACAACCATTATCATAAAAGCAAACTAATCTAGAGTTTAAAAACAAATCCCAAATAAAAGATTACTTACGCCCAGAAGTCCTCAACAGTATCAAACTTAGAGATCAGACGAAGGTTTGCTTGCCAAGTTTTGCTCTTATCATTTTTAAAAAACCAGAGCGCCCATCTAAAAATTAAAAAAAAGAGAGAATGAGATAACTGAAATTAGAGGTAAAAATAATAATAAAGAACATATACTTTTATTCTAATAAATGAAACTAATAAAGAAACTTTCTACAGAAGATTAAGTAAACTAGGAAGTTGACTTGCATTGGAGATTAAGAATTATGAATTCTAACCTGTTCTACAAGTATTTGCAATTTCTCAAATTTCATATATATATTAAATATTTATGTAACCACATTACATATTATAAATGTAAACTTATCTGGCTGGACTAGTTTGCAAAGAAATGAAGGGAGTTTGAATTAATGAATTTCCCATTTCATATTCTTAACTCAAGTACCAAAGCTTTTAAAGAGAGTATATGTCAAACTATTATGATTTTCAAAAATTCTATCTGTAACACAGCAATATTTGACAATTCACAATTGATTCCCTCAATAAAAAAATCACAACATAAAAGGAGCTTCTCATTAATGTCATAAAGACTACTCCGGCAGATTAAGATCTCATTAAAATCTTATGATAATCATACTCAAGAATCTCAAAGTACATACACCTCAACTCAGGAGGCTTGCATTCGCATATCATTCCTTTATTTCCAATTATAAGTGGTTGGCCAAGTCTCTTCACCTCTGACTTGTTTCCTCATCTAGAAAATGGGGATAATTTGATCTTTCAAAAGAAAAGCTTCTTCATAATGAAGTGCAATATAGTAACTTATTAAATCAGTTATCTGATCCACAAATGTAAACTCCTCATTCTCTGACAATGCTAAAGAAGTTGGGGGAGGAGGAGGAGAGAATACTATTCACAAAAATGTCTGCCATTCTTTGGAAAATATATTGTGGTAAAGGATCTGCAAAGACTACTTGATTTGAAACCTTGAATCAGGCATTTATTAAGGATTTAATAGAAGGATGACATTACTTTGAGGCCTACAGTTCGCAAAAAAAATGGATGTAAAAGTAACACTGAAAATATTCCCTCTATACTATCCTTCAGCAAATTATCAATGATTCAACACAGAAGCACCCCATTAGAGGACATTAATGCTTGTTGATTTATTTTACTATACACACTCTCTCTCTAGTCCTCCCAAATAACTAGTTCATTTCTGGATCAAAGGAGATAATACTTTAAAAAAATATTTAGCACAAGCATGATAAATGTGTAAATATATTTAGAAGAAATGCACATTTAATCTATACTGTATTACTGTCTAGGAAAGGGAGGGAGAAAAATAAACATAAGGTTTTGCAAGGGTGAATGTTGAAAACTATCTTTGCATGTATTTTGAAAAATTAAAAAGCTATTATTATATTTTTTAAAATTTGCACAGTTCCTGACACAGATGTTTAAACCATATTGCTTTCCCTGGATTATCCTTTGGCCATCAGCTATATGCTTATTTTTTTTTTGTTATCACCATATAGCATTTTTATTTGAATATCATCACCCACTGTAATGATGCTCATATTTAAAGACAAAATCACTACATTATTTTTAATATTTTTATTTCCAATTTCCAACAAATTGACAAAGATAAAAAACACGAAGAGTCAGTAGAATTGATCAACATTGGAGGGTATGTGAAAAGACATCACTAACATACTGTTGTTAGAACTGTTAATTTGTAAAACACATTCTGGAAAGCAATTTGGAAAAATGCCAATAAAGATCCTTTGACTCAGAACACATTAGAAGACATATATCCCAAAGACAGCATTGACAAAAAGCTCCATATACATCAAAATACCCATAGCAGCACATTTTGGGATAGCACAGAATTGTAAACAAAGTAAGATAGTGGCTGAGAAACTGCAAAGCAAATCATGATACCTAACTATAGTAGAATACATAATGAATACTTGTAAAGTGAAATAAGCTGCGCTCATGAAAAAATACATACACAAGAATAAGCAAAAAACAAATAAAACTGAATGCTACGAAACTATGAAAAACAAGCATGGCCCCAAAGATAACATCTACAGAGATAGCTCCCCCGCCCACTTCCTCCAACTCTTAGGTTTGCAGGTATGAAAAAATTACATGTTATTTAAAAAATGTTGATTTTTACCTCTTCTTGTGTTAAAAAAAAAAAAAAAAAAAAAAGGCGGGGGGAGGGGGCATGCTAGGTGGTGAGATGGATAGAGCACTGGCCCTGAAGTCAGGAAGACCCGAGTTCAAATCTGATCAGACATTTAACACTTCCTAGCTCTGTGACCCTGGGCAAGTCACTTAACCCCAATTGCTTGGGGGGAGAGAAATCTACATATATACATATACATAAACACATATATACATATACATACACACATATAAAAACTAGTGAGCTGCCAAACACAAAACAAAAACCACCACAATTCCACAAAAACTTTGTTCTAAGAAATTACTATATAAAAAACATAGCAATAAAACATTTTTATTTCTAGTGCCCAGCAAGTACATAATTCAGCTCAAAACTTTATATCCTACTTAAAGTTAACCATTTAATAGTGCATTCAAGTTATACATGGGTCACACAGAATGTCTTATACTGAAGTCAGTGACGTTTAATAAAGTTCGTAACTACATGAACTGTATGATCCTAATAATGTACATGAATTATTTATGGAATAAAAGGGAGATAGAAGGGCCACAGGCACAACAGATTAAGGACTAAAAGGATTGCATAATATATTTTTAGTGGTTATAAACTTCTAAGAGGCATACAAGTATAACAGAGCTTTTTGAAGGCAAAAAGACTCAAGTGCAAGACTTCTTCCGAAATAGTCTCCGTAATTCTCTAAAACCATAAATTACAGATAAATGGATGAAGTCGTCACAGCAAGTCTTTTCTATACAGATGAGGTCTCGAATTATGTACAACCAAATCAAACCTAGGACATGTTCAAAAGACTTACCTGTTTTGTAGTGGATGTTTAACGTAGTGTTCAGGGTTAGCAACCTCCTGATTGGTTTCAGTTTTTTCTTCTTCTGCAGGTGGGGGATTAGGAGTGGTGGTGGTTTCCTACAGAAAAATAACCAAATATTATATGGTTAAAATCTGGTCTATTAAAAAGTAAACTTCATTTAACACCAATCTCTAAATATCAACTCCATTTTACAAACAAAGTATGTAGATAATAAATGTCTCATATAATTTTAAAAAATATTTGCATTCCTTTTTTTTTTTTTGAGTTCCAAATTCTCTATCCCTCCATCTCTTCCCCACCCATTGAGATGGCAAGCAATACTTCATTATTCATTCCTCTCCCCCTCAAATAAGACATGAAAAACAATATGCTTCAATCTGCATTCAGAATTTATCAGTTTGCTCTCTCTGGAGGTGGACAGCATTTTTCATCATGAGTTCTTTGGAATACTCTTGGATCACTGTATTGGTAAGGATAAGCTAGGTCTTTCACAGTTAAATCATTGTTACAATATTGCTACTATTTATACAATGTTCTGCAGTTTCTGCTCAATTCACTTTTTTTTTTGTATCAGTATACACAAGCCATCACAGGTTTTTTCTAAAGCCATCTCCTCCAGCATCATTTTATATAGCACAATAATACTGTAGCACAATCATATAAAAAACTTTTTCAGCCAAATTCCCCAATTGAGTGGCATTTCCTCAATTTCCCAGTTCTTTTTAGTAGCTCATATTTCATTTCAGCGAAGTGGCATAGTTAAGACATTTACAAGTAAAATGTTAATTTAATCTAAATTCAACAGACATTAATGAAACAGCTGGGAAAATGTTTTTCTGAACTTAACTCCTGAATATCCCTAACACTAACCATCAGAAAGAAACCTAAGCTTATAATACATTGTTTCCCCTCTTCTTCCAAGACAGACTTCACAGGCATCTATCATAGAAGAATGTAACAGAAGTATATGGATATTAGTTATTGTTGCAAGGAGCTTTTCATTTGACTACAAAACTCAAACTGGGGAAAGCTGGCCACCAAAGCAAGACCTCCTGGCCTAAAAAGAAACCCAAGGGGTAGCCGTACTAGAGTTTCCGAGAGACAAAGCTATTTAAATTCATGTTGAAGTTGGGTTTGTATATTTGTTCTAATAGGTTATGGACCCGACTTCACATAAAAAGCTGAATATGAAATTGCTTTCTTATCAGTAGTCTTTCTTACCCTTTTGACATGGTCAATTTCCTTTTCCATGATATTCAATGTTTTTTCTATTCAACACTTCCAAGTTCTCAGAAAGTACTATTATTTAAATCTCATGCTTTTGAATCAATTACTGATCCCTGGGCCTCTTTCATTTCTTTATAACTAACCCTATTTCACAAAATTATTTTCAATGATCCCCTCACTGAAGTCAGGAAATATCAAGCTGTGTTGACTTAAATTTGGAAGATCTTGTTTACATCTTCATAGAGCTTCTGAACTACCTTCAATCTAAAAATGTTGCTGCATAGTTACCTTCATGATATTTACTATGAGCATAATTGTAATGCTTACTTAAAAGGAAGATGATCAAATTTCAAAAGAGAAGCTAAAGCTATTTCTTACAGCCTCTGTGTGTACATGAAACCAAATTTGCCATTTAACTAACTTGATTTGACTTTCATTAACCTCCCATTCACCTGCAATATGTGTATTTAATTTCACTCAAAAAATTTTCCGAAGGCTAATATTGATAATAACTTTTAATGTTTTAAGATACCAGAGCTTACTTCTGCTAGTAAAAACACCTATTCTAAGTATTACTAAGTATTACTTTCCTTTCCTTAAAGAAAGATCAAGGCAATAAGGTGAAAAACAAAAAAGTATTAGTTGTCAATATTTCGACAAACTCAGAATTAAATATGTTTATTAATCGAGACAAAATTTAAAGACACCAAAAACATTAGGACTGAGACTTAACAATTATCAGAATCTTATTCCAGTTCTAATGTAGTAGCTTACTAATCTTTTCCCTAATTTCTGCTTACCTAAATATTATGATTAGGACAAAATGACAAAAAAATAGGTAAAGGGCCGGCTGGTGTTTGTGTACCTTAGGGGGTCAGAAATAGGTGTGATTACCCCTCAATGAAGGTATGAAATTCCCCAAAAGGTTTTTTTCAAGTTTCAAAAGTTCAACTTCTCTAAAACATAAAATAGTATTTTGGCTAAAAAGCAAAATTACTTCTTTGTATTATACATTTGTCATGACAGAGGTGGTGGGTCCTAATCATCTCTCTGAAGTCTTCAAACATGATCACTTGAAAAGAGATGAATCAAGGATTTCTTTCACATACAGATTGAACTAAATGATCACTCAAGAGCCTAGCAAATATCAAATTCTATGAATGTTATTTATATAACTTGTAATTGTGTTCACATTAACATTATTCTATTAATAGAAATAAATACCACAGAATAACACCTGGAGCATTCCCCCCCTCCCCCTTTCTCTCTCTCTCTCACACACACACACACCATTTTAAACAAATTATTTCCCTGATTTACCTGAGAACATACTCTAATAAAGTAACTGTCTAAACTTGGTGTCACATAGCTTATTAAGGACAGGACTGTAATTTGAACCTAGGTTCTTTTCTTTTTTAAATAAGTTCAAAACTCTTTCCATTTAGACTATACTTATTTTTCTCTCTGCTCAATACCATTCCTGTCCCCCTTTTAAATGCTTATTTAAAAAGAGTACAAATATGTTCAAATCTGCTATTTTCTATTATTCCTTAAAAGTCAACTTTTGTTGACTCTAAAAAGCTTTATGAAACCTAAGTTTTCCTTTATTTTTATGAAGTTCTAATCACTGTATAGTGAAACTTGCTTAGGAGAACTTCTACAAACCAGTTAAACTGAGTTGATATTTGTAAAAAGTGCTTTGCAAAATAATTTAGGGAGATGTATTAAAGTGCCTTAGTATTTCTGACTGATACCACATTTAAAGGTTAAGAATGTATTAGAATAGAATCTTATAAACTTGGTTATTGGGGAAAAAAAAGTATAAAGGGACTATTTGACAAATTCTAAAAAATTCCTTTACAACAGAATTTTCTCTAAAGTCAATTATCAGTCTAATTTTTCCATTAGTTTACTATCTTTTTAAACTTAAGTAAAACCTCAATCTGACTTCCAAAAGAACTATTCTTTTAAGAGAGAAACAAAATTAGGGAAATCAGTAGACTTCAGGAATAATCTTTTATCCTTTTGACTTCTACGGCATTAGGATCATTTAGAAATTAGACCTGAAAGGGACTTAAAGTGACAATTTTTTATCTTGAAGCCATAGATTGTGAGTTGGAAAGAAATTGAAAGCTTTTGTTTTTTTTTTTGCTGAGGCTATTGGATTTAAGTGACTTGGCCCAGGGTCACACAGCTAAGAAGTGTTAAGTGTCTGAGACCAAATTTGAATTCAGGTCCTCCTGATTTCAGGGCTGGTGCTACATCTCTGCACCACCTAGCTGTCCCAGAAACTGCAAGTTTTTTGATTTATTTAAAGTGATGTGCAAATTATTTGACAAGCAATGTCTTTGAAATGGTTTGATTTTGTGACCAAAATGGTCATGCACATAGATCTGCTTCTGCTGCTGCTGACACAAGACTGACTCAGAAAAGTTAACTTTAACCAGATGAAAACATACTAAGCTAAATTTTCCAACTTTGCTTAGTTCTGTCAAATGAGTAACTGGATTTTATGCTACACATATTTATGTCACTGCTCTTAATTTTGGAGGATTTTTTTTTTTTTAATGGCTATTATTCCAAGGAGGTTGTAGGCTCTTAAAGAGCACACTTTAATAACCATTAAGATACTGCAATCATAGCTGGTACTGAGATATTTCAAGGAACATGCCAAAAATTGATAAGCTATTACTGGAAAATAATTGTTCCTGAGAAAACAAACAAATACCTTCAAAGGAATTTGAATGTTGGAACAACCGTTATTGATTCCTTTTATAATGGATTTCTAGGAAATTGGAATAACATTAAAATGATCAATCAAAAAACAACTTCCAGGCTAGGTACAATAGTAATGCAGGTTAATATCATCTTTCTCCCAGGGAAGCTGAGACCAATGGATTTCCCCCAAGTTAAGTCTCCAGTAGTAGAGCCAACACGACTGCTAAGGAGGGGTTAAGGAGTTTTGGAGCTAGAAAAAGAAAAGCTCAAAGCTTCTGAGCCAATCAATTGGGTGAGGGAATAGCCAATCAATTGGGTGAGGGAGTGGCTGCTATGTTTCTAGTCTTGGTAGGGTAGGGAAACCTGGCCACAGGCATATATCTGCTAATTGATGCTATTAAGTCATAAGACAATGCAAAGACTGGTATACCAGAAAAGTGAATAATGGTAATTTTTACTGATGAAACTTCAACTTTTCATTTAAGGTTACCCCTAAACTGCTGGCAGTAAAAATGGTAAGATCTTGGCACATTCACACTGTAAGATATAGTTTTTTTTTTCAACGAGGGAATGATAAAACTAATAAAGAGATAGAATGAAAAATAGAATTCTGGAATCACAGAAATTCCCAAATGGAGATAAAATACTGTATGCCACAGGTCACAAAAAGTTAAGAAATGTATCTAAGAGATTTTAAACATACTTTAATGGCTTAGGAATTTGTTTGATTTTAACTGTGGGGGGTGCGGGGGGGGGGGGGAAGGAAGCCTTGGAAAAATGAATTGTTCCTTCAAGGTCACTAAGTCAGTTATATGAGATCAAAGAACTGAAACCCAGGTTCTCCTTGTTTTAAAGCTGATTCTTTTTTTTTTTTTTTTACCATGCTGCTGTTGCTGCCTCTGCCTCTCAAAATAAAAGAGTTATTTCAGTGATCACTCAGAGGCATCTCCAAAGAAAGATTATTTTTCAATATATAGAGCAACAATAGCTCCTATGTATTAAAGAGCAACAATAGCTCCTATGTATTAAAGTATCAACTCTATGCAAATACTTGTATTTATTAGACCGTATTTCTTTCCAGTTTCCCATTTCCTAATTCCCAATACCTACTGAACATCTCAAACTAGGATGCCCTAAAGATATTTCAAATTTAACTCATATAATACTTTTCAAAATCAAGTTCTCTTAATACTGTCACCACCTAGTAAAGACCAAGACCCTTACTCGCTCAAGCATGAAAAAAAATGCAACAATATACTGGCTGTTTTCCCTTCCTTAAGTTTATCCCCATTCCAGTCCATACTCTATCTAATATCTAGAATGCTCTCCATCTTGCTCCCAAGACTTGCCCAGCTTTCTTCAAGTCCTAACTAAAACCCCATCTTCTTTGTAAAAGAAAACCTAATATGTTTTTTTTTTCCTGTTAGTAATTTTCGACTTATCCTACATAAAGGATATATATAGATATAAGGATATGTTTATATAGTTATCTGTGTTGTCTCCCCTTGTTCAAATAAAACAAATGTAGCCAAGATCAGAAGGAAAGCAAAAAGTTCACTCTTTATACAGAGTGTCTCAGATAAAGGTCTCATATCTCAAATATACAAAGAACTTTGTCAAATTCATAATACAAGTTTATTCTCCAAGTGATAAGTGGTCAAAGAATATGAAATTGCCAGTTTTTAGATAAAGAAATCAAAACACCATATAATGAAAACTACTCTAAATCATTATTGATTAGAAACCTTAAAACCTTGAAATGTCATTTTACACTTATTAGAATGGCTAAAATGTTTAAAGGGAAAAACAACTATTGGAAGGGATGTGAAAAACTGAGACACTAATTCATTGCTGGCAGCATTGTAAACTTATTCAACCCTTTTGGAAAGCAATCTGAATATATGCCCAAAGAGTTATTACACTGTTTATCTGTTCTAAAATATTGATAGAAGCAAGGAACTAGAAATTGTGGGACCTATCAATTGGGGAATGGCTAGTATATGACTGAAGAGATGCTATTGTCTTGTAAGAAATGATGAGCTCAATCGGCTTAGAAAAACATGGGCAGGTTTTGCACAAAATGAGCAAAATGAATAGTCAAGACAATATCATATATAGTAAACAAATCTGAGCAACTCATTTTGACTATCATATCCAAATTACAAAAGATATATGAAGACATTATCTACATCCAGAGAAAGAACCAATAAAATAGAAGTGTAGAATGATATTATACACATATATATATTTGTCTAATGGTAACCATGGAAGAAAAAGAAAGAGGGTAAAAAGAAAAGGATAAAAAGGAAATTTTCATGATTTCATTATATGTTTAAAATAAGTTGTACACAATAGAATTAGTTTCCTGTATAATCATTTTTAAAAAATTATATTGTTATGGAAATGCATTATTCCATACATTAAAAGTAAAACAATTAAAAATGTTAAAATAAAGCATATTAATGCCAACTTCCACATCTGGAATATTCAAGGAAGGGGAGGTTCAATGAAGGGGAGAGTGCCAATAACTGGTGCTGGAGAGCAAAAGTAAACCAAAAGGATGTTTATAATTTAAATTTTCATGGTAGAGATAAGTGCTGATGCTGATATCTATACCAGGAAGGGCCAAAACAAATAATAGACCAATTTCCCTAATGAATATTGATTAAAAAAATTTTAATATTAGCAAAGAGATTACAGCAATTTATCACCAAGTGGAATGCAAAACTGGTTCAATATCAAGAAAAATATCAGCATAATTAATCATATAAATTACAGAGCTAAGAGAAATCATATGACAATAGCTACAAAAAAAGAATTTGATAAAATACAATACCCACTCCTAATAAAAACACTACAGAGCTTAAGAATAAATGGAGAGTTCCTTAAAATAAGTAGCAACTATCTATCAACAAACATATTGTGATGAGAATAAGCTAGAAGCATTATTAATAAAATAAGAGGTGAAACAAGGCTGCCCATTGTCACCACTATTATTCAACACCATACTAGAAATGTTAGCTTTAGCAATCATAGAAATTGAAGGAATTAAAAATATGTAATGAGGAAACAAAATTATCACTCTTTGCAGATGCCATGATGCTACAATTAGAAAATCCTAGAGAATCAACTAAAAAACTACTAGAAACAATTAACTTTAACAAACTACTAGAAACAATTAACTTTAACAAAGCTGCAGGACGTAAAATAAACCCACATCAGTCATTTTTATGTTACCAACAAAGCCCAGCAGCCCTATATCTATCTATCAAATTTGTTTATGCCAAGTAATAAGCAGGCTGATTTCAGAAAAGCCTGTAAAGACCTGTGTACACTGATGCTTAGTAAAGTGAGCAGAACCAGGAGAACACTGTATATGGTAACAAGATGATTAAGTGATGATCAACTGGGATGAACTTCCAAAAAAACTTGGGGATGGAAAATGCCAATCACATTAGGAGAACTATGGAGACTGAATGTGGATCTAAGCATAGTATTTTTTTGTTTTCTTCTTTCTTGTGGTTCTGTTTTTTTCCCTTTCGTCTGATTTTTCTTGGGAAAAAAATGACAAATATGAGAAATATAGAAATATATTTAAATGTATAGCAAATATTTCAATATCAGATTGCTTGCTCTTGGGGAGAAATAAGGAATGGAGAAAAAATTGAACACAAATTTTTACAAAAATGAATATTGAAAAAAAATTTTTTATTTTATACTATTGTTAAAAAAAAAAATAAACCGTCATATTTAGCATCTGACAATACTAAACTCTAGCTCTGTAGTATTTTATAATAATCCCTTTAAAAAAAACAAACAACTCTCTCCCCTCCTCTGAGAAAATGAAAAGGAATTAAACCTTATGACCTTCCTCCCAAAGTAAGAAAAGTGTAAGGTAAAAAGGAGTCATCTCTCTGAACCTGGTTTAAATCACAACCTCTGAGATACAGTCTTGTTATAATCCTAGGATCTGTTTCATTGCTTCCTATGAAAGGAGCAACCCCAAGTCCTCTCAAATTATCATTCTGTCAAGTTTCATACTTCGTTCCCGATTCCTAATTTGGTCCTCTGGAGCAATAACATTAGATAATTTCTCTTCATGTACAATACAGCTTTTCAAATGCCGAAGAAGGCCACTGTGATCTACTCAAATACACAATTTTTCTCCTCTCCAAGCTAAACTTCCTCAGTCCTTCAACCAATCCTCTTGAAAACTCTTTATCAATAAACATTCTAAGAAGTGTTTGTTTCAGGTACAATTTTCCAGTTGCATGATCTGGGCATAATGGAGAGGAACTATTGATTTCTCTGGTTCTGGAGAATCTTCACTTCTCTTAAAGCACAGTAGCATTTAGTACTGCCATGTTATACTACTCATGCACTGATCAAAGAAAATTATGTTTAGCTAGGACTCTCTTATATTATACTATATAGGATTCTTCCCCCTCTCCTGCAATTTTACTTATATTCAGATCATCCCATAAATTAAGATACTCTTAGTTTCTCTTTGTCATCTAACAAACATCTGCAAATATATTAAATATATAACTTCATATAATCATACAAAATAAATGTCAATAAAAATCCTAAATGTCATAGGACCAAGGAAAGATCCCTAGCACTCACTGTGTACTAGATAACTCTATAAGTTCATATTTAAGTGATTAATGACTACATTTACATGTCTGACTATAATTTTGTTACCTACAAAGATAATATGAAACAGTTAGCCATATGCTTTTTCAAAATCTACGTAAAAACTTAATTTTAGAAATTCTCCTTATCCACCAGAAATTTAACTATTGAAGAGGAAGGATGTTAAATTTAGCTTGCTCTTGGATTAAACCAAGTAAATCCTGGTCACAAATGATTCCATTCTAAATGCTAAATTATTAAATAATTCATTCTATAATTCTGCTAGGAATAGAGAGGTCAAATTCGCCAACTTATTAAGATAAATAATCTACTAGCATTTATTAATTAATTACTACATATTTAATACAATTGTCAAGCACTAGAAATACAAAAGACAAAAAAAGCAGTTCCTGCTATCAAGGATCTCATAGCCTAAAAGGGTAGACAACATGTAAACATCTATGTATAAAAAAGATAAATTGCAAGTTGTCTCAAAGGTAGGCCACTAAGATTAAGGACTAGGAAAAGGTTCTTACAAAAAATGGGTCTTTGCTGAGAATTGAAACCAGGTAAGCCAAATTTCTAGACATGGAATATTGCTAAAAATGTATAGTTACAAAAATTGTGATGGGAGTACTCTGTTTGAAGAACAGTAAAAGTGTCACTAGATCACAGAGTAAACTGTAAAACAAAAGGTAGGAAGGGGGCAGGTCATGAGTATGAAAGGGGGAGGTAAGAAAAGACACCAAAAAAATCAGCTAATTTCTACGGAGGTTATATGGCAGAATAGATCCAAGCTCTGGAACTGAAGTCATTAAAAACTGAGTTCAAGGGAGCAGCTAGGTGACGCAGTGGAGAGCATCAGCCCTGAAGTCAGGAAGACCAGAGTTCAAATCTGGTTGATACTACACTAGCTATGTGATCCTGGGTAAGTCATAACCCCAAATTGCCTCAGCAAAAATTAAAAAAAAAAAAAAAAAAAAAAAAAAAAAACCTAGGTTCAAGACCCACCTCATAGCTGTATAAGCTAACCTAGAAAGTCAAAGAGGGAAGAATAAAGAGAACCAGGTACTTTGCTAAGTTTTTGACAAATATATCTTTTTTTGATCCCCATAACTCTGCAAGGTAGATGCTATTATCCCCATTTTTATAGCTGATAATCTTTAAGTCTCTTTATTTGTAAAACAAGGATAATAACAGCATCTACCTCACAGAGTTGTTAGGAGAATTGACTCAAATAGTGTAACAAAGTTTAGAAACAGAAAGTATTATTAGTATCATTCAGCAATTTTACTGGGCAGGGGCAATTCAGGTATTCCCATTCCAGGTCCAAATCATATGGCATCCACAACAGGTTACTGTAAATTTTGATTGCAAAAGGAATATAAACTTCAAAGAAACTTGTATTATGAGAAAGCATGATATAGTAGTAAAAAGAAAATCCAACTTGAAATCAGAAGATGTAAGTTTGTTTGATGGCTGACATTAGTTGTGTGACTTGGAAAAGTCACCCTACCCCAACTCTTAGCCTGTTCTGAAGCTATTATTTGTACTATATATATCTCTCTCTAATAGACTATTGTGAACAAAGAGCTTTACAAATCAATAAAGGAGCTATTAATAACTTAAAAGTAATCCTGTTACTTTTATAATTTTCCAATCCCTAAAGATGCTCTGCGTAATATTTCATTACATAGTAACTAATTTTAATTACAACATTTCAAGTATTACTGGCATATGCTGCCTAACATCTCTAACTGGTTCCATGGGGAAAAAAAATTAGATAAAAAAAATACTACATAACATAGTAAACATAGGAACAAGACTCTAAAATGGAAAAATCAAGTGATGTTAACAAAAGTTCTTTATTTTTTAGATGAATTACTACAAACTATATTATGACAGATATGCCTGCTCAAGTGTCAAGAAATGGCAGTAATGCCACAAAAAGAAAGAAAAACTTCCTTAAAGCCAAAACCTTACTAGCTCCCAGAATTCAGGTTCATAATTAGTACCATAATACAGCCACATAAGGAACTAAATACAAAACAGGTTTTTGAAGGCTAGGTTAGGATTTTACCAACTACTTAAAATACTCTTTGGGGAAATGCGTATCAAATATAAATCCATTATAATAGACAAAGTCTAAGATACGGGGTGTCAAAGGAACTGGGTTCAAACATATATCATCGGGGGAGGGTTGAGGCAAGGGGGTTACTTTATTTCTCTGGAAGACCTCAGTTTCCTCACTTGTAAAATGAAGGTAGTTAAGATTATATGACCTCTCTCACATCCCTTTCAGGCCACCAAATTTTAACTTGTGAACTGCCTCCATAGTTCATACCAATTCATTATCAACTCCCAAATAAGTTGAACAGAGAAGAGCATTTAAAACTGAGACAATTATGCGGAAATAAGATTTTTGCCCAAGTGAGATCTGAATAGACAAAGTGGACTTTCATAGTTGGATGACAATGGAATGAACAAAAACAGCCAAATCATCTTAAGAGTTTACTTTGCCATAACTCTATTACAGGATGTACCTATCTAATCAACCATCTGCAAATATCACAAATCACAAAAAGAAGCCTGGATGGGACAAATCAATTAAAAACAAAAATCCATAATTATAACTTTAAAAATTAGTCTTACTGATGATGTGTATTAGTTCATATAAAGAATAACATGATGGACCATCAGCTTAACTGTATATTTTAGAAAACCCCTCAAAAGTACTAAGAATGGTTAGTTGATTTTTTCCTCCTATAAAATAACAATATTTGTTTTCTGGGGAATCATGATGCTATGGGAAAAATGATGAATTTAAAGTAAGAGAATTCGAGTTCAAATGTTAACTTTGATGCTTATCAGATGTATGACCTCAAACTATGCACAAAATAGGGCTGTGGGAATTATTTAAGAGGTAAAGGTAAAATAATCTAATTTTTAAATAATATAATACAAATTTGTATGGTTTATCTAATACAACTAGGTGAATATAAATCTAATCTATTCTTTCTGAAAACAATAAGGAACTGTGAAAAAAGCATATTCTTTCCCAATATACCCACAGTCAGGATTTGAACTTGGGTATTTCTAACTCTGACACACACTATGTAACATCTAAGTAAGATCATATATTTTAGAAAAGGGGCTGATAAAAATCTATAAAGAGAGCTTATGCCAAGAGGATTCTTTTTGTAAATGAAATCCCTGGATCCAGTTCAAAACTAAAAAATAAAAGTGTGTGTGCATGTATGTGCATGCATGTGTATACAACCCTAATCACAATTCCTCCAATTTATGGGGGAGTATTTTATACTACAGGATAGCTAAGTAATGTAAGTGGATAGAACACAAGGCCTAGAATCAAGAAAAGATTTCTCACATTTGGCCTCAGACATTAGTTGTATGACCATGGGGCAAGTCATTTAACCCTGTTTGTCTCAGTTTCCTCATCAAATGAGAAGGAAATGACAAATTTCTTTGTCTTTGCAAAGAAAACCTCAAGAAAACTTGCATTTAATATGCATTTCCCCAAAGAAAGAGTATTTTAAGTAGCTGGTAAAATCTTAACCTAGCCTTCAAAAAGTCACTAAGAGTTAGATATGACTGAAATGACTAACTAAATATCTAAAACTAAACTAACTAAATATCATATCACTATTTCAGGAGCACATTTCAATAGGCAGCTACTGCAGAGATGCCATTTAAAAATAAAATTAATTTTCATGTAACTATCTGGCAAAAATGGGAAGTTAGAGGATTTGTACCCAATGTGTTAGATTAAATTCAGGTTTTAATGACTCTAGCCAGTATACATGGTCATACCAGGCTATACTGACTCATGTTTATCCATATTATGGTAGACATTTATCTCTTTCCTTAGATTGTAACTTCCCTTGATAGGGAATTTTTTTGTGCTGTTAAGCACTTTATAAGTACTTATTAATTGATTCGTGCCTCCAAGATTTATTTGCTACTCACCAATCCATACTACCTCATATGAGGTTCATGCAATGTAAAGCTGGAATTCAGGTCAATTTAGCAAATGTATTAAATGCCTACCACAGTATGAGAGCAAACATGAGAGTAAGTAAAGTACTGATCATGGTATACTGCCTTTAGAGTCATTAAAACCTAGATGTAGTAGTTTATGTTTAAGGAAGAGCAGGAAGGCCAATTTGGATAGACAGAGGCAAAAGAAGGCTGTTGGCAGTTCCAGAAGGGCTTTAAAAACTAAAAAGAATTTATATGATGCCAGGGGAAATAACCATTGAAATGGATTGAGTTGAAAAAGTGATTTGACATTTCAAGCTTTGTCTCTGACATTAGTTTTTTTGATTCTGAAGCAAGTCTCAAGCTCTAGTCTAGACAGTGCTCTAAGACTAGAAATTGCAAGAAAGGAAAAAAAACAAAAACAAAAAACACTGAATTTCCTCCCTCATCAAGGAAGAGTTCCCTATATATCAATAAAAACCACAGGTCCAAATATTATACCTTATATTGCTATTACTTGAACCTTCCTCAAAGTCCAGAAATAAAAATAACCTAAAATTCTTTAAAGTGAAGTGACATTATTTCAGTAAATAGTCTCATCTGCAGCATACTTGTGTATATATTATATATATATATATATATAATATCATTAAGAATGTGGCAGAACTTCAATTCTCTCCTTCATTCTCATAAGCGTATAGTTGTAACTATATAGAAAAAGTTCACTCTTATCTTTACTATATTTCTGTAACAAGCTAGACTGGTATCTCCATTTTTTTAACATATGAGAAAATAAGAGATTCACATAAATTGACTTATCCAAAGTTACATGTCACCAAGGTGGGAGGAGTCAACACATATTTGCAGATCATTTCTCCAATGGAAAGACCAAGAATAAATTATCTCCTAAATAAAAACTTATTTAAGATATTAGGGGTAAAGTGCCTTCTTAGAAGAGAAAATTTTAATTTAAATTAACCTCAATATGGTGGTAAATGTCTCACAGAACCTGTCACTGTCCACTGGAAAAGACCAATACAAACCATACTTTGGAAAGCACCTGCAATTCAGAATTTGGCCTTATGGAAAACAAAGAACATTGATTTACCAGAAATCAGCATTATTCCTATTCTGCCACTAACTAGCCATGTATTCTTGGCCAAATCTATCCAAGCCTCAGTTTCCTCATTTGTAAAATATAGAAGGAGTTTTAACTAGAATAATTCATTAAGATCCCTTTTCTTGTTCTAAAATTATCATTTTAGTTGGCCTTATTTCCTAGGTATCCCTTCTCCATCAAACTCCCAATACAAACAATAAACAACATCTAACAAGCTTCAACACCAAGTTAACTTCCAAACAATATTTAAGAATCCTTGCAAAATATAAATACCCCTAAAGGAGTGCCTATCAATCAGAGAATGGCTGAATGAATTATAGTGTATGAATGCAATGTAATAGTATTATTATTCTGATAAATGATCATAGAGGTAGGTTCAGAGAAATATGGGAAGATTTCTTTGAATTGATAGGAACTGCAAAATAGTATTGCAAATAAAATAGTATTGCAAAATTTTGCAAGACCAATTTCCTGTAGTCATAAAGCTAAAAAGTGCAAAGAATACAAAATCTCACTGTACTCATTGTTTAAAATCTATTTTAAGAATCCCAACATGTAAAAATCTCTGTCCCAATAAGTGTTTTCCTAAGCACTTGTTCAAAAACTGCATATAAAATTCCTTAAAAGACAATGGAAAATTTTATCATAATATCAATCGTGGTTAAATATAATGTGCATTCACTAAAAGAATTTGTCATTATGGAGAATATCCAATATATAAACCAAATCAAAGAATTCCCTATAGAGTCTTCCAGATGCTCCCACTTTAATGACATTGTGCCAGTTGCATCAAGCTTTAGAATTTTAAAAGCCTCCCAAATAAGGTTCATAATCACTGAAAAGTTTGTCTTAAGTTATTTACATCAGAAAAATCAAATGGATATAGAAAGTCTATCATCTAGATTTATAATAAGCAACTGGACAAATAACTCAAGAATTGTATTTACCATGCAAAACACCGAGTCTAGAGATACAAATGGAAAATTGCTTCTATTCTATCTAATGAGAGGGAGCCAATACACATGTACAAAACTTAAAGGTCCAGGTCTTTAAGTATAATTAGTGGCTAGGTATGAGATAATATTTTCTAATTTGTCTAATCATTTCTACTAATAAAACCAAATTGGTTTCTTTTGTTGGACCTAGCATCAAGGATCTCTAAAATTCCCTCGACCCCCCCCCCCCAGCTCTTCAATTGCTGTTTTTTACAGAAGAGATGAGGGGGTAGTTTTGCACTGAGAAATGCATCATTCCTATACAATAGCTGAAAGGGGGGGGGGGGGAGAGGTTTACAATCAATGAACTGGAAGAGGAGGGAGATAAACAGAAGTTGATACTCCTAAGGCTCTCATGTTTACCATGAGTAGCAGCTGATAAGCAATTTGGAGGTAGTGGTCAAGATGGAGGAACCTTTCTTCAAAGATTGCTTCACTGAATCATGATTTAACTGGTGTAGCATAACTGTTGGTTCTTGGTAGCACAGCTATTCTCTGGGTAGGCAGAAGACTGCAGAATGGATTTTCAGAAATTATAAAACTCTTACTAATTCAAGAGTCTCATAGAGGTCTAGCTTTTTTTTTTTTTTTTGAGGCCTATCTTTTTAATGCTACCATTTTATTGACTTTGGTATTTGAAAAATACAGAATCTTTCTAAAAATTTAAATATGAATATCATGCAAGTGAAAGAATCTAAGGACTTCTTGCCTAGATGAATGCTGAAATGGGAAGCAAACCTATCCAGCTCACATATACTTACCCACTGAAGCAAAACTCTGAAGTGCACTTCACAATAGATTGAATGGTCAACAAATCTATCCAATGAGAAATTATATTAAGCGATTTCTCCAACCACAAACTATTTAAAAAAAAAATCAGCCAGGCTCTCCAGCAAAGCCAAAGCTAGTCCCGGGTAGCCATGCAGACCACAAACTTGATACTTACAGCCTCACAAGGTTAAGTGGCTTGAAGCAATAATAAAGAATTCCCAAAGAAACCAAAGAATGGGAACCTTAAGTAAAACCTTTATGAAACTCTAGCCACAGAGAAGACAGCCCCAGACCAAGGAGTTTCAGAGAAGGCAAAGAGGTCCCTGAAAATATAGTATAAAGCTTAAAGATGATAAGAGTTAGAGATTTAAAAAAGAACAAAGGGCCAATCAATCTATACTAACGTTCCTTTAAGGAGTTAAACTTGGCCCAGGTTACGAGCTCTAAATAAATAAAGCCAGAAAGGTTTTAAGTATCAATAATTAGTACAAATCATTAAGGCCTGAAAAGATTTAAATCTGTAAAAACTGCAATCAAAGAATCAAGAGGGAAAAATGGATTTTCCACAAGAGGTATATAAATCTCTAAAAGAAATTAAGCAAGAAATTAAATCTAAACTAAAAACTCTCAAAGATTTAGAAGCAGAAAAGGAAAACTAATCCAGTTAAATCCTGAAAACTAGAAAATAGAAAACAAATCCATGAAACTTTAATAATTAGAACAAATTCAATTTCGTTAACATTATCTGGAGAGCTCCCATGTCAAATAAAAATACTTTAAAAGCATCTATAAAGCAGTAGTTTCAACATCAAGAACTAGTCAGAAGGTGGGTGGAGGCATAAAAGTTACCCATTTCACATTTGTCAGTGATACAAAGCTAAAGAAGGGGTACTGGATAGACAATCCATTCTCTGACGATCAAAAATCAAGACTCTAAGATCATTATATACTTCAACAACAATACTATATGATGATCAGTTCTGATGGACATGACCCTCTTCAACAATGAGATGAAACAAATCAGTTCCAATTGAACAGTAATAAATTGAACCAGCTACACCCAACGAAAGAACTCAGGGAAATAAGTGTGAACCACTACATAAAATTCCTAATCCCTCCATTTTTGTCGGCCTGCATTTTTTATTTCCTTCACAGGTTAATGGCACACTATTTCAAAGTCTGATTCTTCTTGTGCAGCAAAATAACTGTATGGACAGGTATACATATATTGTATTTAACATACTTTAACATATTTAACATGTATTGGTCTACCTGCCATCTGGGGGATTGGGTCGGGGGAAGGAGAGGAAAAATTGGAACAAAAGGTTTTAAAACTGTCAATGCTGAAAAATTACCCATGCATATATCTATCTTATAAATAAAAAGCTATTAAAAAAAAAAAAAACTAGTCAGGATTGTACAAGACCTAATAACTACTACTTAAAAATACAATAACTCAAAAAAAAAAAAAAAAAAAAAAAAAAAAAAAAAAAAAAGCACAAGTTATACCCCTGCAAAGATGGGTCACTAAATCATTAGCAAGATTAGACACTTTCTAAAACTTTTCAAGAAAAAGTCTAGAGCCAAGTGGGAATCTAGAAGTAAATTTATTTGAGCAATTATAATGATGAGTGTTATCCCACAAGGTGCTAACATTTTAATGGAGGAAACAAAATATACCACCAAAACCTTCAGAGAATAGTAAAGGATAAAAAAAACAGATTCTACTGGTTGATTGGTTCTAATCTATGGTTTTGAAGAGGGACAAGAAATAAAAGGTAAAAGGGATATACTAGTATAGAAAAGGAGATGGGACTTGCTATTTCTCTAAATAGGTAGCATGAGAAAATTATACAAAAACATAGGGGGAAAGGAAGGGAAATTTGACTTCAACTGAACATTCTTATGGGAAACAGAGTTGATGATCAAATACAGTTTGATGTGGAAATACGTTAAACTCAACAGAGGAAAAAAAGAGGGATAAGAGTGGCTATCATGAGAGAGAATACTAAGAAAGGTATAGTCAAAACAAAGAGCAAAAGAAACTTGCTGAAGGGGAAAAGGAAAAGAGGGACAGGGAGGGGAAAAAAGAAAAGCAAGGAACTAAAAACTTAAGGGTGACTCAAGCTGTCTCTTCCAACAACTGAATAATGAACAAGCAAACAGTGGTATATGAATGTAATGCAGTATTAAAGTGCCATAAGAAATGTCAGATGATTTTAGGAAATCCTGGATAAAATGAAGCAGAAACAGAAAACTCTTTAAAGACAACATTGCAAAGAAAAACAATTTTGAAAGAAAGAAGCATCCTGTGTATGTCCCTTTCATTATTCACCCATTCACCTGATGTAGCAAATAATCATCACTTCACTGGTTTTCTAGCTTTAAGTCTTTTCCCACTTCAGTCCATCTTCTATTCAACTGCCAGAGTGATCTTGAAAAGCACAGGTCTGACCATGTCACCCTTCTATTCAATAAACTCCACTAATTCCCTATTAGTCCACAGGATTGA
The DNA here is from genome assembly GCF_902635505.1 of Sarcophilus harrisii. NCBI lineage: Eukaryota > Metazoa > Chordata > Mammalia > Dasyuromorphia > Dasyuridae > Sarcophilus > Sarcophilus harrisii. Next base: position 144,147,054 of record NC_045431.1, read on the forward strand.
ATATAATAAAACCTGTTTGGCCTTTAAATTCCTTCATAAGGTGACACCCCCCCCCAATTCCACCTACCCTCAAACATACTCTGCAATTCAAAAACCCTGGCCTTTGCCACCAACAATAAGATACTCAAACAAGATCCTTCATTCCTACCTTTCAGAGAGTTCTTATTCTTTACAACCATCCCTTCCACTTACTCCGAAAAAAAATAAATAAAAAAAATAAAATACCCTCCGTGCCATTCCTCAAATTCTCCATTCTCCTAAGCTCCTCTTCATGGGGTGTATCCATATCCCAAGCCAAAAATATTCTCCTTCCCATCTTCTTTAAGACTTAGCTCAATTCCTACCTTCATCAAAAGGCCTTTTTCCCGATTTCCTAGTCCTGGTCTTTCCTGGTTCCCGCTCCTGCATGGCTCCAATGATAGCCTAAGATTACTTTGCATTTACTCTACATAATTTTAACCATACATCTTGTGTTCTCATGGTCATCTCCATTAGAATGATGTGTACTCCTGGAAGACAGGAATCCAGCCTTTCCCTTTCTGTGTACTTAATACATATTAAGTATTAGGCCATATTAAGACATATAATTAATTAATACATAAAAAATGGTTCCTAAGCACCAGCCCAAATAAGTTTTCCAGAGAAACTCTGATGAAGCCTATTACCCTCACTGTCTGACATAAGGCCATTATATAGGTTTTTGTCGGTTTTACTTAATTGTTACAAAAGAGCAGTTTTTTTAAACTTTTTTTTCTCTCAATTTCTATTTGCATTTCTAAGAGATTATAGAGACATACGTAAAAAGGCCACTACCAATTTTAATTGAACAAAGCCAAAAGGAAGTAGTTCAAGGGAGAAAAAGTTTTGAAATGAACATGGGGCAATATGAAATAAAGTTTCGTATAGAATCCTTTTTTCTTCAGTGTGGATAGAAATGGCTTAAGTGGAAGAATTTTTAATTAAAAAAAAAAATCAATGGAAATATAATGGGCAAAAATAGCCTACAATACTGAAGCACTGAAGACTCCAAAGTAGAAATAAAGAATTGCTTTATATTCATTTCAAAACTGTGTCTACCTTTTTTCCCCCTGAACTGCTTTCTTTTGAATTAAAATCCAATGGAAAAACTTATAATTTTTCCCAAAGACACACGGAATGTTCAATCATCAAAATGATGGTTCTTCCAATTACCCTCTCAAGAGGAAGGACCTAGATGAGCTAAAACTCCAATTACATTTGTGTCCAGAAACCCAAATCTTCTTCCTCCAGGAAAGCAAAGATCTCTCATCAACACTCTTCTGGTAACATAAATCTTACCATGTGGATAACTTTGTACTTTTCTATTTGCTTTCACCTATCACAAATCTCATTTGATCTAAACTTCTATCTTGCCCTCATAAAAAATTAGCCTTATAAATAATAAAAATCTTAGATGAGTTTATTCAATAAAGGCACACAGCAAAAAATAAAATTTAAATCAAATGGGTATGTAAAAGAGGGAAAAGAATTTTTGCTGCAGCTAACAATGACCTAATCAAAATATCACAATCTTTACTGTCTGGGGAGAACCGAAATATTAAGGAAGCTCTGCAATAACTTAAAAATTAAGGCTGAAGGAGGAATATTAAGAAATGCACTGATTTATAATACAAGTTTTACTTTTCTTGTTTAAATTGGTAATAAATTAAAAAAACTATGGTATATGTAGGATTTATGAGTTCAAATTTCAAAAATTGAATATTACAGTCGGCAAAAAATTCAACACAAATTTTGCAAAAATACAAATCAAACCTTCAATATTGTTCTTGTAAAATCTGGGATATACCACTAAACTTAAGCATCATTTAGCAACACACAAATTATCTAAATACACTATTAAAACCACATCTCAGTTCTAATTCAAATCCATAGAAATTTCCTAATGTTTTTAAATAGATCCTTTTGAGCAATATCAACTTTACTCCTAAGTTAAGAGAATTCTCAGTGATTCAATAAAAATAACTATATATTTTTAAAAACAAGATTTAAATATGCCCATAGAATCATCAGCATATAAAATAGCACAAAATCCAAGAGGGGAAAAGAAAAAAATAACTACAAAATGCATAAAATACATTGGAATTAATGTACCAAAAAATGCTCTCTATTGACTACAAAACTTTATAATAATCAAGAAAAATTGCTTATTTTGCCAATATATATTTTTAAATGACTAACTTTAAGAGTTAATATGCTAAAAAAAAAAAAAAAGTTAATATGCTACCAAATAATTAAAGGAATACTTTACAGGACAAAATAAAAAAGTTAAGTGTCTAAGTGATCAGAAAAGATACATGATTTTAATAGATATAAAATGTGTTTTTTCAAAAACAATCAATGCAGCTAGAATAAGTGAAGTTGCTGATTGAGAAAATTCCAGCATTCAAATCAATTCAAAAGAATTGATTAAATAATACTTGAAGATAAAAAATACTTCAAACAATGAAGAGATCCTACTCTCAATGAGCCTACATTCTATTAGATGAAGGAAGAGAAGGAAAGAACAAGGGAAGACACAACATAAATTAATAGTAAGTACAAAACATAAGCCAAACATTTGAACAAGTGCTTATTATGTGCTAGGTGCTGTAACTAACAAAAGTGCAATTTCTGCCCTCATGAATCTACACACTACATGTATGATGTCATGTACAAGGAAAAATGGGGGGAAATACCAGGAGCTAACAACTAGGTAATCAGGAAAGGCTCCATCTTGAGCAGTAACCAAAGAAAGGGAATGCTTTCCAAAAATAATGCAAAGGATTAGAAATGGGAGATGAGATGATGTACATAAGGAATAGTAAAGCCAATATAAAATAAATACCTAAAAAAATTAAACCAGGAAAGGGGACTGTGTGTGGAGGCATTCATTAGCAACTGGGGAAATCAGAAGCAGCCTATACAAGGGATAGATGAAGAGATATGACGGATTATGGATAGAAAATAGATAGGTGATCAGCTGGCTGGCAAGAGCAATGTAAAATCAGTGTAAAAAGATAGCTTGGAGCCAGATTGTGAAAGACCTGGAAATGCCACAGAGATAAGGATTTGTATTTTATCCTAGATACAATCAGAGAGGCACTGAAACGTTTTGATCATGAGTATTAATTTAGTCAGACCTATCCTTTAAGAAAAGGCAATCAAGAGCACCAGTCCTGAAGTCAGGAGGATCTCTGTTCAAATTTGGCCTCAGACACTTAACACTTTCTAGCTGAGTGACCCTGGGAAAGTCACATAACCCCAATTGCCTCAGCAAAAAAGAAAAAAAAAAAAAAAAAAAAAAAAAGAAAATCAATGAAGCAGTTGTGTAGAGATTCTGCAGCAGAAAAACCAAGAAGTGATAGCATAGTAACTAAAGGGGAGATTAACATTAGAGATGTTTGTGGGAAAATGACAAGAAAAAAATGGTTGGACATTCAGAATAAGAAAGAGTGAAGAGCAGAGAAATGACTATGGTTTTAAGCGAAGGTATCTGGAAGGATTGCAACACTCTTGACATGACAAAAGGGAAAATGAGATGTTGAGAATGGAGAGATTAGGAGTGTGAGAGGGGATAAATTCAATTTTGTATAATTGAAGCCTATGGGGGCAGCTAAGACATGTTCAACAAAGGGTTTATGACAGGAGAATGATGCTCAGGAGAGTGATGAGAGCTAGTTGTGTGACATGTGATACTAAACAGACTACAAGCATCACCAATTTACAGAGCTGATATAAACAGGCAGCGAATTATCAACAATCATATAAATGACCCAAATCACTAATAAAGTAGACTTGAATTGGATCAGATGAGCAAATTTGCCCAATCTATGCAAATTAACACCTTCCTTGCATTTGCTTAATCTATGCAAATTAACACCTTCCTTGCAACCAAAGAATCTTAAAGAACTGCTTACAACACACAGCAAGACAAACCTGGGTCTTGACCAGGGTCACAACTACTATATTATAATAATATAAGGACTTGAATCCAAATTTTCCTGATTTGGGAGACCAGGTCTATATACACTACCAAAAATAAAGAACTAAATAAATTAAGATTTGAGAGTTTCACCATTTATACAAATAAAAGTGATATTGAAGGGATGGTTAGAAAGACATGTATACTGAAGGGATGGTTAGAAAGACATGTCTTGGGGCAGCTAGGTGAGGTGGCAATAGCACCATCCCTGAAATCTGGAGGACCCAAGTTCAAATCTGACTTCGGACACTCAACACTTCCTAGCTGTGTGACCCTGGGCAAGTCACTTAACCCCAACTGCTTGGGGGGGAGGGAAGGGAGGAGATAGGAGACATGTCCTAAAGTAACATTTATCAAGCTATTAAATGATTCAAGGAAATCTTTTTTTTGGGGGGTGGTGGTGGTGTGGTGGTACCATTTCCTTCTCTAGCTCATTTGACAGATGAGGAACAAAGGCAAACAAGGTTAAATAACTTGCTTAAGGTCATACAGCTAGAAAGTACATGAGATAAATTTCCAAAGACAAGTCTTCCTGACTACTGGCCCAGCTCTCTACTTCACCACTTAGTTGCCCCTGGGAACTGGTCCGAATGTTCTGGAAGTAAATAGGAAACCATAATAGAAAATTTACTAAACCTGAAGAACATCAACACTATTTAAGATCTATCCCATTGCAATTCAAAGACAGAAGGAAAAGTATTATATACAGAGTATGTATATAAAAACAGCAGTCTTACTTAGTAGCAAAGAAATGGAAACAAAAGAATCCATGAACTGGAGAATTGTTAAACTGCATTTGAAGGCAGCTAGGTGGCACAGTATAAAGAGCAATGGACAAGGAATCAGAAGACCTAAGTTCAAATTCTGTCTCAAGCATTTTATATGTACAAACACTTAGCAAATCACTTAACCTCTTAAATTAAGTGCCTCAGTTATCTGTAAGCCCAAATAATTATAATCATAGTACCTATTAGTCTGTGAGGATCAAATGAAAAAATATTTGTAAAGCAATTCACAAACATTAAAGTACTAGATAAATAGTGTTATTATTTAATAGAATATTACCATTCTTTCAAGTCCCAGAAACAGCAGGAAAGAAAGAAGGTAAGACGAGAAGATTGGCGTGGTGGGGAGGAGAATCAGAAGACCTGGATTCAAATTCCCTCTCTATTTAAGTGACCTAGTGCAAGTCAATTAAACTTGATGGGCTTCAATAGTTTCATCAATAAAATAGATAAAAGAGGTAAAACTGGAAGGACTCTGAGGACCTTTCATTTTTAATTTATTACTCCATGATAGCAAGTCTATTATAAAACGAATTATACCTAATTCAAAGTCACCCATTTTCATATAAATTTAATAGACTGGGTAGTTGGCTAAAATTTTCTATGCTACACAAATCCAACACTTTAAAGGTATGATTTCACTTTATTCAACAGGTATTCCCTTTAATAATTTGATGATAAAAAAAATCTGAATTTTCATATGCCATTTTCTTTAAAACAAGAATGCCTGTTAAAAAAACTTGCACAAAAGTATGCCAATCAACCAACATCCATTACCCATAGTTAGAATTAAACTATGCATACATCCCATAGTAAATAAACCTGTAGAAATCCTAAAGAGATTTTTCTAAATATTATCCCCCAAAATGAAAAGATCAAAGAAAAGTTTCTGTAAATAACATTTTCACAGGATACTAACATAGTTAGGGCTGAAAACCACCTAAAGGAAGAAATTAATAACCAATTCAACTCAAAAAACAATTCAAAAATAACACACACTATTTTTAAGTTCCTTAACTGTACAAGTCCAAAGTTCTATTTACCAATCATTTATTAAGCACCTACAATGCACTTAGCATATTTCAATCAAAAAGAATAATAAAAACTACACTCAATGGCTGATATTAAATATTGTTATGTAAATTATTACATATCATATATACTATTATACACGTTATACTATATGCATACTAATGTATATGTACTATTATATAATACAGTAATAAGAAAAATTAAATTCAAATAAATTTATAAGCTGTACCAGTAACATTTGGGTGTGGACTAGCTAAGAGGTAAGTAAAAGGACAAAAGAGTAAAGTTAATGTTTTTACCTCAAATAATTCATTCGACAGAAAATTCTCAAGAAGTGAGAAAATTAAGTGTTCTCTTTCCCCAAAGGAAAACTGAAAAATAAAAGTATCACACATTCTGTGTTCATAGGATAGGTGTTCTTTGCCTCAGGAGAAGCTAAATCATAAAGAATACATTTTACATATGCATAAACTCCTAGTTTAAGACTTAATTATGATGAAGGTCTTGAAGATTTCTATATAAAAGTTGTTTTCCCTTAAAACATTATAATGAAGTTTTGACAACCTCTAATGCTAAAGTTTTCAAATTACAATTTTGTATACAGAGATAAAAAACAGAGGTTGTGGCTTAGGGAGCATTGTCACTAAACTAAATCAAAATAAATTGAAAGCAGAAGTGAACATATTTATTTGTAAATTATTACCTGGCAGGCTATGGAAAAGACTTTATGGTTTGAATTTAAGTTTAAAGCATATGATTCAGAATAAAGCAACTTATATTTTAATGACACTTTACTGGGTTATTAAATAAACTTTAAAATTATTTTCCAACATTCAGTAATATATTAATACATCTGTTTCAAAGCTGAAGATATTATCAAACACACTGCTATTCTGTAAACTCTAAACCAAAAGGTTACATATGTTTTAATGCCTGAATTTTCATAAGATTAAATGTTACAAAAGCAGTATCAAAATGCAAATGATTCATTATTTGGTGTAATCCAAATACATAGAAGCTTTCTAAATGCCTACTTGAAAAGAGGACAGGTAAAAAGAAGTCATGGTAATAAATGTTCATTGTGAGACAATCAAGCTACCTGAATCAGTCTTTCACATGCAAGGTTTTCAAATTATAGTTCAGATAGAATGAAATAGAAATGAAATAATTTGCTCATAAAATTCTATTCAGTTAAGCATTTTCTCAAAATTGGGTGTTTTACAGTGAACATTCTTTTAAAATTAAGTAATCCAAAAAGCCTGTAATAATTTAAAAGTAAGAAACACTCCTCTCCAGAGTCAACAACTTCCTTTATCTGTAAATAACAGAGAAAAAAATTTTTAAGATTTTTTTTACGACTTTTGGGGGATCAACTAGTGGAGGAGGAGCTCAATTCAAGGGACCCATAAACTTCCTTGGGGAAAAAAATACTTTTCACTAACTTAATAAAATTTACCATTTACTTCAACTATAAATTAAAAAAACAAAACAAAATCACACTATTCTCAAAAAGGGCCTATAGATTTCACCAGAATGTCAAAAGGGTCCAAATGACAGAAAAAAGATTAAGAACTTGTAGTTCTTAAAGGCTCTCCTGCAAATCAAACCTTTTAACAAACATGCAATGAGGCAGAGTATTTTTTCACTTAGAAACACGTGACTTTTTAAATATTTAAAAGCCCATAAATATGGGGAACAAAATAATTTAAGTACAATTTTATACATATTCTGAATACTACACTACCCAAGTTTTAATATATATACACATACACACATATATATACATGTGTATATACACAATTACTTGCCAGGGCTTGAGGACTACCATCTAGATGTACACATGCAAAAGAATCTTTCAAGAACTGATTAAATTTATTAAAAGGCCAAAGGATATTGTTTAGTGCAACTTTACAACCGACAGAAGTGTTCCTCCAGAGTGCTAGACTCTCGATATGTACTGAATAATGGTTCTCTGAATTAGTACTCTTTGTGTGATAACCAAAGCAATAGGATAACTTTGAAAAGCACAAAATAAAAATTCCTAAATATTAAAAATACTTCATGGAATTACATTATTTTAAAAGTTACTTTACTCAAGTAACTACTGCTACTAGTTTGGTTTCATGCAAAATCTTCTACAATGGATGCTACACCAAGTCCAACTTGAACATGCAAACAAACATTCGAAATACTTGGCTTTGTAAAGAAGTAAAATTATTCTATTTTTTCTTTCTAAAACCTCGAGTTCTAATTACACTCATTAACCCTTTATCAAAAATCATCAACGTCGTTTAGCAATTAATACTACACAAAAAAACCTATTCTATACAGGCCTGGGGAAAATATTAAAGTCCAGAATAAAGTAACAGGAAAAGCACTGAATTTGTAGTTGAGTACCTAAATGAAAACCTTGGCTCAGAGACATATTAGGAGACATCTTTTTAACCTCTCTGGACCTGTTTTCCCTTATATAAAAATGAATTCTATTTAATTTTACATATACGTGTGTATTAAACAAAGCAACTGTAACGTTAGTACAAAGGCTGGGTAAGAGGTTTTCTTCAATCACAAGAAAACCAGTATGTTCAATGATAAAGTATTTTTCAGGACAGAAATTTATGGCCCCTATTGAACACAACCCTGGGGTGGGGACTAGGAAAGTATTCCTCAACATGGAGGAAACTTGATACCTGGAAAGGAAAAAAGTTCTGAAGGAATTATTAAGATTTTAAATTATTTACTATAAAACTGATAATTCAGTTCAATTATCACTTAAGTGCTTTAGTGTCTCGGTGTTATATGGATTTAAAACTGCCACGTAGGGGCTTTAAGAAGTTTCGGCCAATAGGGCAGATGGCAAGCCCCACATTGTGACACAAGTTTCAATCTCCCTTTGGGGGGGGGGGGGTAGGGAAAGAATGCAGTATTTTACTTCCTACCCTAGATCAATTTTCTCACAATCTAAAATGGGGCCTGATTGAAATTGATTTGGGAGGAGAGGGAGGAACTAAGATTGAATAGGAACAGGCAAGAAATAAAAGACCCAGTTTTAGAAGTTCCGCCCTCCCCAGCCCAAAAGGGCAAATTTCCCAATCCATCTGGACTCGGAGGAATCGAAGATTCCATCCTCCTTCCCACTCCTCCCAAGGCATGCGCAATGCGCAGAACGGGGGCAAGGATGAATGAATGGAGGGCAGTCGAAACCCCAAAGCTTAAGCCGGCCCCGGCAGCACGTCAAGTAGGCCCAGCAGGGGCAGCGACTGCCCCCCCCCTTCTCCATAGCTCCTCTGTGACAGCCCGGGCCAACGCTGAGGGGCAAAGATAATGTGTTACCGGGAGTCCCAGCTCTCACGTTCTCCTTTCCCCCAAAAAGCGACTTTCGCGAAACGCGATTAGGAGCCGTTCCCCCCCTTCTCCCCCCCACTCCAGTCCTCGGCCCCACGCGCCGCCAACCCCGGCCGGCGGCTCGCGCGCTCTCCCCGAGTCCCGGCGCCCGCCCCTTCTCCCGGCGGCCGGCGCGGTCCAGGCCATCCGCGCGTGCCGCCTCCCTCCCCACCAACCCCCGACATCTCGCGGATACCCAGCGCAAGCCCCGACAGCAGCTAGTGGCCGGCTTCCCCGAAGCCCTGCCACCAACCTCCCACTTCATCTCGACCCCCGTCACAAGCGAGCTTCATGCGCTCGTCCCTAGCCCGCCAACCCCGATTAGAGACCCGATCTCGCCGCCGCCGCCCCCCAGCTTGGGCCCCCAGCCCCGCGTCCCACAACTTCCCCACCCAGGCCCTAGCCGTACCCCTCCCCCCCTCCGCCCATCCGGGCACCTCGCGCTCCCACCACCGCGGCCTCCCCGCCGCCCCTCCCCCACCTCTCCTCTCGTCTCGCCAGCCCCCACTAGAATGTGTGCGCTACACGCCGCCGCCGCCGCCGCCACCTCCCGGCGCCCCCAGCCGCCGCCGCCACCAGGGGGTCAGCACCCGACAGAGGGGGAGGGGGTAGCGAGGATCTGCGTGCGCGCAGGGAGCGCCGTCCCGCGGAGTCTCCCGGGCCCCAGGGGAACCGGGCGCGGGGACCCGGTAGGGGGTGGGGGGGCCGAAGGCAACACTCACCGGTTCCACAGTCGCCATCTTAGATCGATCTGATCAGACAACCGCTCCTGAAGGGGGGGTGAGAGTAAAAAAATGAAATTCAAACCGGATTGGCCGGTCGCCCCCCACGTGACGAACGTGTCCGTTTGGCCCGGGCAGCGCCTGCGCAAGGTGGCGGGTGCGTGGGTAACCGAGGGCTTCTGGGAAGTGGAGTCTTTTTTTTTTTTTTTTTTTCTCTCCCTTCCCTCCCCTCCCCTCCTCTCCAGTGAGGAGGAAGGCTGGGAAGAGAAGGGCTGATCACGTGGCTACGGAAACGGTGCGGCGCTGCGCTGCGGGCGGGTGAGTGGGGCTAGGAAGGTGAGGCAGGGGTGGGGCTCGGTCCGGCTGCGAAAATGAGACTGCTGCGGGAGGGGGTTTCCTCCGTCTTGCGTTCTTCCTCTGCCTCACAGCTGCCCGTGCGCCACCGGCCCCCGGCTCTCCCGGCTTCCCATCGTCCCCGTGGGCTCAGCTCACAGGAAGAAACCTCATTGGCTGGGCGCCTCTGCAAGGCTCCCTGGGGCCGCCTTCACTTGGAGTCGTTCGTTCCTCCCGCCACCCTGGTCCTCACTGCCGCCTTCATTCTCTTTTTTTATTTATTAGTGAACTGAAAGAAGCAGCGGGGACGTGCGGCCGGCGCGGCGCGGGGCGGGCGCGACTAGCGCCGGCGCCTCCCGGCCATGCCTGCGCGGGGGCGGGGACGACCTGCCCTGAGCGGGCTCTAGCAGCGGGGGCGGCAGTCGGGCTTCGGAGGCCCGTAACTCGGTGCTCGCAGTCCGGCCGCGTCAGGCGCCTGAGGTCAGTCCCCCCCCCCGGAGCAGCACCCGGCGGCCCTGGTCACCCAGCGCCGGACTGACGGCCCGGGGTGGCGGGGCCTGGCTAACAATGACCCCGGACCTTGACTCACGCTCCTTCGGCGAGTGACTGCCTTGCAGGGACCTCCGCTTTTTCACCGCCTGTGGCCCAAAGATGACTTACCTCACAAGGGCGCGGGGCGGCCCGGCCGGTCCCAGCGGGTCCCAGTCCCCGGCCGGAGAAATGCCGCCTCCGAGAAAGCGCCGGGGGCCTCGCCGCCCTACTGCTTTGTCAAACTACCTGTTGGATTTTTTTTCCCTCTTTTTGTTGACTATGTAATCATTAATTTCCCTAATAATTTAAAAAAAAAAAAGGGTTTCAACGCCTAATCTCCCCCTCTCCCCAGGTAAGTTCACCTTCAGCAAAAGGTTAATTTCAGTGAAATAGAGTGTGAGGTTTTAAAGAATGTTGGCAACGTGAAATGTGCCCACAACCCCGGATTAATCTCATCCTTCATCCCCTCCCCCTGGCTGATAACTTTCGGTACCTATGATTTTCCAGGCTGGTGCTATTGCACATGGTCTGTTTATTAATAAAACAGGCACAGGAAAAGAAATGTAATGTGCTACCAAGAGGGCCTTTTGAGGAACAACCCTCCTCACCACTATTTCCCATGATTTTAAGAATGTTGTCTCAGAAAATTATAAACTATAGTATATACCTGTCTGCTGTTACTGAAGCTGATGTCCAAGGCTGTGTCATATACCTATTGTTGAGTGCATAATGGAAGTTGAATTGGCTTACACATAATTGAGGCTTTCCATGAGCCCCAAAGTCATAATCTTTTAATATATAGATTGACTGTGAGTGTCAAAGGTAATATATTGGGCTTCCATTTTGTACAGATATATTACACAAAGGTTGTGAGCAAATAAAAAGATTATTGTTGGTATGAAATACCATTCTTGTTTAAAATGTTCAAAGCAATAACTTGATTTTAACTGATGCTTTCTTTTTGATAATATCAGACTATCTTCTTGCAAAACACATAAGGCTATTTTTCATAATACCAGACTTTATTGTAGGAACCAGAGGAAGATGGTGAAGCAAAAATGGAAATTTTCTACTGCCCACAAAATTTAACTCAGTTCATGTAATAAAGCTTTTTACAAAGACTTTGGTATTAATCATATCCTTTATTTAATCCAGATTCTCTTTTGAATCCAGATCCTCCTTCCATTGGGGGGACAGGGAACCATTTCTTGACAAAAAGATCAGTTTCTAGTCACTCCAGCATCTTCCTGATATTTATGTACATAGCAAGCTCTTTACAGCTGAATTTATTAAATTTGAGTGCTTTCTTGAATGTATTTTTAGTTACATCTTTAGCATATTTAAAGTAATTTCAGTTGATTATAAAGTTTATCAAAAATCAGTCAATACCTAGTTTTCTTTTGTTCCCATAGTAGCATCTTATCTCAGAAAGATTGGCTATTAAATACATATGTTGATTTATCAATTCTTTTTTGACACCTCCAGACAACCAAGGTCATAAAGGTTATATTCCTAGTTACCTTGACTTAAATTTACAATTTGATGGACTGTATCTGCTACTGCATTGCTCTTTAAAGATATTGCTTATTTTGGAAGTAATTTCCAAAAATTTCCTAAGGGAATATCCTGCATTTCTTACTAAATCTATCTTCCTCCTTCAGTTACTCAGGTAACTGAGTCCTCTTATATAATAGTTGTGAACAATTCAGAAACATAATAGACCAGTTAGAATGTTGAAGCTGAAAGGAATTTTAAGATCATTTGCCTAGCTCAGTTTCCTAATTTATTTCAAACATCTTAAAATTCATCTAGAAGGGGAAGGAGTGACCCCAAAGCGTCATCATGGCATCATCAAAAACAGGTCATGCCAAACTAAGCTCATTTCCTTTTTTTTAATCAAGGTTATTAAACTATTAAAATGGGGTAGTGTGGTAGCTATAGTTTATGAAGTTTTTAATAAACGATTTGGCATGGTATTCTTATGGAAAAGGAGAGCTGTAAGCTGTATGACAAAATAAAGATTTTATAGTTGGTTAATGGCTGAACCGAAGGAGTCAGAATTAATGGCTTTATGTCATCTTAGGAGGAAATCTTTAGTGGTATACCCCATGGATTTCATCAGCAGGTTGGCATATTTGTCAAATAAATGGCTGACCCACAGATGATAAGAATAACTAACTGAGACCAGATTTTTTCAGTATTCCAAAAAACCTGGATGGGCTAGAAGACTGGGTTGAATCTTAATAAACGTGAAGTACAACATGTGTAGAAAAAAATACAAATAGAAGATATAGGGAGATATGATCAAGCAGTACTTCATGTGGGGAGAGGGGGAGGGGACACTAGGGAATTTATTTAACTGGAAATTCAATTAATAGGATTTAATAGTGATATAACCAAGCCAAGAAGTGAAATCATTCTTGAGAGATGTATGACAAAAGACACATGAATAAGTAGATAATTGTTGCACCGTTTTCTGCCTTGTTAAAATATCTGTAGAGATATTTCATTCTGGGCATGACATTTTAGGAAGGACATAGGATAAGGTCAAACATAAGAGCTGGGAGATAAGATGGAGATGAATGTCTTATTTTACAAACGAAGACAAAAGAGAAATGACTTTCCCAACATTACAGGGAATAATAACCAGCAGAGCTAAGAGTTGTACCCAGGATCTCTTGACAGTCTTTTTTCACCTTTTATCGTTTTATCTGCATTAAACTGTTGAGGGATTGGAAAAGAGGCAGCTTAAAATAGTAAAAGTCATTTGAAAATTATCTTCTTGGAAAAGAGAAGATAGTAAGGGTTTAGTAACTATCTCATAGAAGGTTTAAATTTGTTCTGAGAACTGGGAGCAGTGCATAGGTATTGTAAAAAAAAAAAAAAAAAAAAAGGTTAGGTTTTTATACAGAAAAACTTCTGACAATGAGAGCAAACCAAAAGTGTGAAGAACTGCTTTGGAAGATAAAAACTCATTATTCCTGTTTTCCCCCACCTTAACCTGAGGACTGCAAACAAAATTTGAATGGCCCTCAGTCAGATATGTTCTACAAGGGATTTTTTTTTTTTTTTAAATTCAGATATAGATTAGATTAGTGGTGACTAAGGTTTAAGACCATTCCATTGGCTTTGAATTCAACAAATAAGTACTTAACAAATGACACATGCATTATCCTAAGCAGTGACAAGAAACAAAATGTTAACTTCACTTGAAAATCTGTTTAGAGACAATCCATTTGAGAGTTATAGGGAGATATACTCATTAGCTCTCTAGCCCAATTCACATACCAAAGAAATTCAACATTAAGTAAAAATGTAATGATTTGGGAGAGAACACTTAGCAATTAGAGGTCTCAGAAAAGGCATTTGCATAACAAATGATACCAGACGTGAGGAGGAATGATATTCTAACTTGCACAAAGGCTTAAGAACAGACCTGGAGCATAAAGTTTGGAGTAGAATTGGGCAGAGTTTATAAAGGGAGAGTAACATGAAATAAGGCTGGGGGAGAGGGAAGTTATATAGCTTAGCAGAAGAGGCTAGAGTAGCCTCTTGAAGTATTGAAGATCATAGAGCAGGAAAGAAACAGATTAGATTTTAGGAAGATTACTTTCGCTACCTATGGGATGAATATATTGAAAAGGAGGAAGACTGAGTAGGAGCCCAAAAAGGAGCCTGTTGTAATAATACATTAGGCAGCAGTTGAAGTCCTGAATGAGATTCATGGCCATGTTAAGTGAAAAGATAGAACAGATTCAAGGAACGTGATGGAGGAGTCAGAAGAGTCATGTATGACTGAAGTGATTACAAATATTTTGGTGATCTCAACAGAAATAAAGAAGTTTGGAGGAAGAAGAGTTTAAAAGAAAATGTTAAAATTAGAATTCTAAACTATTTTTGACAGTTATTTGCCCAAACACTTATGAACTTTCTTGAGATAGGTTGAAGAGAAATATACTCTGATTTAAAACTTTTTAATCTAGGAAATATAATTTGAATATAAACATTTTTCTTTAATCATGATTATACTACAGTATATTCAGCAAGTCACAGAATTTCAGATTGGAAAGAATTTTGGTGACCAATCTAAACATGAAAGGAATCCCCACTAAAACATATCCAAGAAGGAAGTCATACAGCTCTTACTGGAAGATCTGCAGTGATGGGCACCTTATAACCTTCAGAGACAACCCATTCTACTTTTAGACAGCTAATTGTCAGAAAATCTTTCCTAACATCGTCTTTATTGGCATCTTTCAAATTTTCACCCATTGCTCCTGATTTGACACTGAAACCAAATGATAAATTTGATACCTCTGGTTACTCAACAGCCCTTCAGATACTTGAACAGTTATCATATACCTGAAATCTTTCCAGGCCAGATAATCCCCCATTTCCTTCAGCTAACCCTCATAATAAAAACATAAATTTTCCACCATTCTGGCTATCTTCATTTTGACATTCTCCTGCTTGATGACCAGAACCAACTAAAATATTACAGTTGATGTCTGAATTAAGTAGAACCACTAGTAGTTAGTTCTACTTCCTGGAAGCTGTGCCTTCCTTAATTGACTACTATATCACATAAGCTTGCAGGCCAAATTTAAAGAGAATGTCACCTATGTCTTTATTCTAGTTATTGATAAATATATGTGTATATATATATATATATAGTTACACAGAATAAAACCAAAGCTATCCCTGGAGTACTTCACTGGATACCTTTTGCTGTACTCTTTCCATCCATCCAGTCAGTTTTGAATTCTTCTCATTGTATTATAATTTATTTCAAATTTTTCTCTCTTGTCCATAAGAATAATGTTAGATATTTTATCAAGTTTTGCTATAGATCTAGGTAAGCTGCAAATAAAATTTAAGAGCATTTCCCTCATATGGAAATGGGGTTAGTCTTTTCTTGATGAAGCCATTATAATAAATCACTTTCTAAGTATTTGATATCTCTTTAATGATCCTTTCAAGAATTTTCCCAGGAAATTTGATGTCAAGCTCACCAGCCAATAGTTTACATATATCTTTTTGAAAAGTGGGATACTTACTCTTCTCCACTTTTGAAGGACTTTCCCCACTTTTCATCTTTCATATATATCACTGGCAGTGATTGCTCACTAGTCACATCTGCCAGATGGGTGTAGTTCATTTGGGACAGGTACTTTGAATTCATGTGCAAGATACAGTTCTTACTCTCCTTATTTTTGTGGGTCAGCTCCCTATGAGTCATTTTCTATAATTTCCAGTGCAAGCATTATTCTTCCTAGTACTGAAAACAAAATCAGAATGAAATATTTCTCCTTCCTCTTATGTGTTAGCACTTCATGCATCCCAAGCAAAACTTCTGTTTTTAGTCTCTTTTTCCAATATAGTTTTGAAAAAAAAGAAAAGGAAAAAAAATCAGTTGTCCTTAGCAGTTTCACTAGCTCATTCTGAGCTTCAGCATTTTTTCCAGATACTCCTGTACCTGTCCTTGTTTCATTCTTTTGTACATTTCTTTTAAATAAGAAGACTTAAATGTCTTAAGTTGCTTGATGAGTTTCCTGTGCATCCACCTGTCTCTTGAGATATCCCATTCTTTTTTCTCTGGAATTTATTTCCTTTGTATCTTTTGAATTTCATTCTTAAGCATTTCTTATTCTACCTAGTAGTAGCATTTTGCTACATAGAATATTATGTTTCCTCCGAATCCTTTGAAATCTGCTTTCCCAGAACCTTGGGGTTCCTGCCAGACTGTCCAGATTTCCTCTTCATAATCTGGTAAGGAGTGATCATTTCCCTTCTTGAGGATTTCCATCAATGATTGAATGATTGGATTTCACTACTGGCCTTATTCTTGGTTTTTGTCATTTTAAAATAGAAAATCTTCCATGTTTGTAATTATCCCCTTTAGTATTTGACTTGGGTGTATAACCTTTGTTAGGTGAATGGATGTTGAAGTTTTATAGGCACTCTCTGATGCTTTCCACTTAAATCCATCTGTACCAAAGTGGCTTTTTTTTTTTTTCTTTTTGGCGGAGGCAATTGGGGTTAAGTGACTTGCCCAGGACCACACAAGGTAAGACTGTCTGAGGTCAGATTTGAACTCACGTCCTCCATCCCCTCCCCTAGATGGCAAGCAGTCCTATATATGTTGAATATATCTTAGTATATCCTAGATACAATGTATGTGTGCAGAACTGAACAGTTCTCTTGTTGCTCAGGGAGAATTGGATTCAGAAGGTAAAAATAACCCGGGAAGAAAAACAAAAATGCAAGCAGTTTATATTCATTTCCCAGTGTTTTTTTTTCTTTGGGTGTAGCTGCTTCTGTCCATCATTGATCAATTAAAACTGAATTAGGTCTCTGTCAAAGAAATCCACTTCCATCAGAATACATCCTCATACAGTATTGTTGTTGAAGTATATAATGATCTCTTGGTTCTGTGCTCATTTCACTTAACATCAGTTCATGTAAGTCTCTCCAACCCTCTCTGTATTCATCCTGCTGGTCATTTCTTACAGAACAATAATATTCCATAACATTCATATACTACATATGAATGTTATGGAATATTACTGTTCTGTAAGAAATGACCAACAGGATGATTTCAGAAAGGCCTGGAGAGACGTAGTTACACGAACTGATGCTGAGTGAAATGAGCAGGACCAGGAGATCATTATATACTTCAACAACAATACTATATGATGACCAGTTCTGATGGACCAGGCCATCCTCAGCAATGAGATCAACCAAATCATTTCTAATGGAGCAGTAATGAACTGAACTAGCTACGCCCAGAAAAAGAACTCTGGGAGATGACTAAAAACCATTACATTGAATTCCCAATCCCTATATTTATGCACACCTGCATTTTTGATTTCCTTCACAAGCTAATTGTACAATATTTCAGAGTCTGATTCTTTTTGTACAGCAAAATAACGTTTTGGTCATGTATACTTATTGTGTATCTAAGTTATATTTTAATATATTTAACATCTACTGGTCATCCTGCCATTTGGGAGAGGGGGTGGGGGGGTAAGAGGTGAAAAATTGGAACAAGAGGTTTGGCAATTGTTAATGCTGTAAAGTTACCCATGCATATATCCTGTAAATAAAAGGCTATTAAATTAAAAAAAAAAAAAAACATTCATATACCACAATTTACTCAACCCATTCTCCAATTGATGGGCATCCATTCATTTTCCAGCTTCTAACCACTATAAACAGGGCTGCCCCAAGTGGCTTTCTTAAAGTACAGGTGAGATCACATCATCTACACATTAAATCCTTATTAACATAAAATTTGGCATTTAAAGTTTTTCTCAACTAGGCACCTTCTTGCATTTTCAAGCTTCTTTGCCTTTCCTCCCTGATAGTCTGAAATCCAGCCCCACTGTATGTATTTCCTGCATAGGATTCTCCCTCTTTTCCCCTGCTTTTCCTCGGCCTGGCTTCCCTCCCCCCCTTCCACGCCTTAGGATTCCGGGACTGGAAGCCCGCTGCTACCAAAAACCTTTCCAGTTCACGGACTTTCTTCGCCTACCGCCCCCTCGTGGCTTGCTGGGTCCAGTCGTTGGCCTCTCGGATCAAGCTCCAGCAAGTACCGTGTGGCCCCAAATAAACATCTAATAAGTGCTTGCTGGCTGACTAACATCAAGAAGAAAAACTCGTTTGGGTCTGTCTTTTTCAAGTGAGAACTAAAAATATTTCATATAGTCTCGACTAGGGTGGCCGGTCTCCAGAAAGATTGAAAGTGCGCAGGCGCAGGACTGCAACTGCAGTACGCTAGCGTGCAGGGCTCGAAGCCGTAAAGGACTTGTTTATGTACGTCCTGGCTGTGAACAGAGCCGTAAAGCACGTCTCTGCACGCCGGCTGAGGAAGCAGTGGGCTGGCGAGCGGGAGAGCGTGGTAGGCCTGGCAGAGGGCAGACCCTAATGTGGGCGGCCTGACCGAGGAGACCGCCATCGCTCGTGGACCTTCCCGCTGTGAGTGACTTGACTAGATCTCCGTGTGCCTCGGTCCCGCCCGCGCTCTCGCCTTTCCGCCCCCTTAGCCGGAATCCGACCCGCGGGTGACCATGTTTAAGAAATTTGACGAGAAAGAGAACGTGTCCAACTGCATCCAGCTGAAGACGTCAGTCATCAAGGGCATCAAGAACCAGCTGCTCGATCAGTTCCCGGGCATCGAGCCGTGGCTCAATCAGATCATGCCCAAGAAGGACCCGGTCAAGATCGTGCGCTGCCACGAGCACATCGAGATCCTCACGGTCAACGGGGAGCTGCTCTTCTTCCGACAGCGGGAGGGCCCCTTCTACCCGACTCTGCGGCTGCTGCACAAGTACCCCTTCATTCTGCCGCACCAGCGAGTGGATAAAGGCGCCATCAAATTCGTGCTCAGCGGGGCGAACATCATGTGCCCCGGCCTGACCTCCCCGGGGGCCCAGCTGTACCCCGCGGCCGCGGACACGGTCGTGGCCATCATGGCCGAGGGCAAGCAGCACGCCCTCTGCGTGGGAGTCATGAAGATGTCTGCGGAAGACATCGAGAGAGTCAACAAAGGGATTGGTATTGAAAATATTCATTATTTAAACGATGGCCTTTGGCACATGAAGACTTATAAGTAAGCTGCCGGCGGGATGTACACGTTCTTCTGTTCTTCCCAGTGACTCAAGTAAAAATTAATGTTCTATGTCCTTATTAAATAAATTAGATGCTTAAAAAATTAATAAATAAGGTCTGTTAATACGGAAGAAGAATACCTGTATTTTAATCCTTCCTGGTTGGCTAAGAAATGGTATAGAATCAAGGAGAGCTAGGAGGGGCTTTGCAGATCCTACAGGCCACCACTTTTTTCCTAGGAGAAAAGTGAGGCTCTGAAAGGTTGTGCCTTGCCTAGAATTACACAAATACTGTCTGTGGCAGATGGGGAAGTTGTGTGACTGACCCTGGGTAAATCACTTCTGTCTGTCTGCCTCCGTTTCTTCATCTGAACACCAGGGATGATAAGCATAGGGTTGTCTATGAAGATGAAATGGGATAACTTTGCAGCTTTGCCAACCTTAAAGTGCTATTTTATTTCCGCCCGTGGAAAGGTGAAGATCTTGCCCTCTGACTCTAAATCCAGTGTTCCTTCTATTGCACCAAGCTGTTTACCTTGTAACTCATTTTTTACCGTAGAGATAAAAGTTAATGTTTCTGATGTCAGATCTGAATTTTGGATTTAATTATTACTGATAAAATATGAATTTGCTCTCTTCTCAAGTATTTTTATGTTGTCAATAGTCTTGTTGTGAAATTGGTGAGATCCACCGAAATACTGGTAAAATATCTCACATACCTATATAGGTTTTTGTTAAGCGTCAAGTTATGGGTGTTAGCAGGGCTGTAGTGTTGAAAAAAGGTATGGTTGTCCATAAGACCTTTCCTTAGCCTCTTGAAGCTTACATTCTAATGAGGTGTTTAAGTAGCAATGCATGGAAATAAATGTTTAAATCTCATGTAATATAAGTACTCCAGGAATATATGAAAAGAGATCAGTATAGGGGCAGCTAGTTGTTTTAGTGGATAGACTATAACCCTGAAATCCGGAGGAACTGAATTCAAATCTGACCTGAGACACTTAACACGTCCTGGCTGCGTGACCCTGGGCCAGTCACTTAACCCCAGTTGCTGCAGCAAAAAACAAGATCAGTATAGATTAGATTCTACTTTGAAGAAATGTACTCACAAAGGTATTGGGACTTCATTTGAACCTTGAAGAGTGAATGCTATATGAATGGGGAAGCAAAGGACATTCTGGAGTTCCAATAAAGACAGGAACTTCAAAAGCAGAAATTTGGTATGCAGTTTCAGAATAGAAAACTGATAGATAAATACATACACATATATATGTGACTATGTGTATGTATATAGATATATGTATGTGAATATTATGTGGTATATATACATTAATATTATATGTAATATTTTTTGCTGCTGTTAAGAATCGGCCCAGGAAATATTGCAGGAAAGTAGTTCCAAAGGTTTGCTATTTAATTAAGACAACTCTTGAGATACCACTGCACATCTCTCAGATTGGCTCAAAGACAAGGACTAATGTTGAAGGGGATGTGGGAAAACTGGGACACTAATACATTGTTGGGTGAAGTTGTGAATGGATTCAGCCATTCTGGAGAGCAAAGAACTATGTTCAAAAAGTTATCAAAGGTTTGCTATTTAAAACTTTTTTCTTTTATTAAGCAATCTTTCAGAATAATCTAGATTTCTGTGAAACATAAACTCAACTCAGATATGTCTCTGTGATCTAAAAATCTAGAGGTATTTTTTTTTCCCCAGCAATGCAGATTATAATTTATCCTGAATGACTCTTGACCATATACTCCCATTATTTCACTGCAGAGCACAATCTCCTATCTCCTTCTCTTTTGACAATTTGAAGATACTAATAGAGTTAATGGTCTGTCCAGTGAATACTTGCTCAAACATGATCACCTCATCTTTATTGATCTTAAAATCATAGAATTAAAACTGGAAGGAGCCTTAGAGATCATCAAGTCTAGGTTCTTTTAGAAGAAACATTATCAAAGAGACTATGTAACTTTTGTAGGACCACACAGCTGGTAATTATCTGAGGTAGGATCTGGACCCAGTCTTCTTGATTCCCATTTACTACACCATGTTACCTTAAATCATTTTCTTGGGTGAGGGCCCATCACACCTCCATTATCTTTTGGGTAGGTTTTACTATTTCTTCAGAGTGTATCATGTTCCATGACTTGCAGCCATACCACACCAGGAGAATAATATTAAAAGGATGGGTTTTGGCTTCAGGGAGAAGTTTTGTGTCCTTAAAAGAACTCTGCATCTTCCCAAAGTTAATTTAACCAGTTCTCTTTAGGTTTTAGACCGAATTTATTATCTGTTTACACTATTTAAGACAGAGACTGATGAACAAGTTAGTAAACATAAGCTGTTATATGTCCAGATGATAGACATGCTTTGTCCATCTGATTTTGTGAGAATTTTTAGGCCAAACTTTTTAAGAGCTATGATGGTTCTCTTTCATGAGGACATGCAGTTTTGGAGGCTTTGTACCAACTGCTTGTAGTCATCTACAAATCACCATCTAGATAGGAGTAAGGAATGTCTGGCCCATGGGCCCTATGAAGTCTTGAGATTTGCTAAGGCAAGTGATGATGAGCTGAAAGGTATAACAATCTCCCACTGCTTGAATTCTAATTAACAAGGCTGATAATTTTGTATAGCCCAAGAATGATGTTATAAATATCCAAAAGGCCTATGGCAGAAAAAAGGTTTCCCACCTTTGCTCTAGATGAATAATCACAAAACTTTCTAACAGAATTATTTCTGCTAAATCTTTCAAGGAATCTTACATGATTTTGATATATTCAAAGGATGTACCTCTTACTTGGAGAAAAGCCTTTAAGATAGAAGTTCTGAAAACTTAGTGGTTTTCTTAAAAAAAAAAAAGTTTTGATAACTGAATTTCAATATAATTGGTTTGCTTTATAATTTTGTGTATTTAAATACGTTATCATGTATTATATATACATATAAATATGTATATCAAAGTTCTTAGACTTTGCAAAAGACTCCATGATACAAAAAAGATTAAGAACCTCTCCTTTAAGATGACATATTTCCCTACCAAAGAAAATCCTTTCAAATAATCAAAAACTAGTGGAATCTTGTAGTGTTTTTTTTTTTACCTTATTTTTGTTGGATGAGAGTAAAAATGAGATTTACTTCAGATGCCCTTGATACATATGTATATTATTCTCAAAAAATTTTATGTATATGGGAAAGTAGATATATGGTTTCATAATTAACAGTTTGTAGCCTTTATAATAACATCTGCACTTTTTTCACATTTCGCTGGTATTTTTCCCTCCTTCAGATTCCTTGATAATATTTCACTGTCCTCAAAATTATTACCTTCTATAAAAAGTTCCTCTATTACACCTAATTTAGGTCAGTTGCTTTTCCCTTATTTGTTAATCTTTGTTTAGCCAGCATACACTGATAACAAAAGACCAGTTACCTTCCATTAAATTAACAATTTCATTAGCTGACTTCATTAACCCTTTATTTAAGATTTTCTATTCCCTGCAGAAGTATATAGGACAGCCTTGAAGATCTATACTTCTTGGCCAGGTCTTGGCTCAATATTGTTTCCATTTTCTCCTTTGGTAGCATCTGGGTAACTTGTTTCTTTTGACATCTTTGTAATGGTAGAATCTTGGAGTGTAAATAGAGTCCTTAGAACTTCACAGGAAGAGTGGGTTCAATCTTAAAGGCTTCTCATAATAAACTATTTCCCCCACCCCGGCCCTCCCAGTAACAAAGATCCAATAACCATATTTGCTAACATTTTTATGTTAGCAAAGAATTAGAAACAAGTTATACTCATCAGTTGAGGAATAACGGGGGGAAAAAAAGTTGAAATGAAATATTATGCATTAAAAAATGACAAATAGGAACTTGGAGAAGGCTGGGAAAACCAGTAAAAACTGAAGCAAAATTTAAGTGATACGAATTTAAAACTCTCTAAAAAGTTAAATTCTAAATAATGGAAAAAACAAGAGAATCATCTGGAGAAGAAAAACTGAATACTATTTCCTCATAGCAGAGGAATGGACAGGGAACTAAGCCAAATATTTATATTACATTGCCAGTCAAGATTTATAAATTTGGTGTTTTTGAAATAAGATAAGGTTTCAGTTTTGGATGGGGGGTGGTGGCAAATGATCTAAAAGTCAAAAAGGCATAAAGGACTTTTTTGAAAAATCTTTTAACTATCTACCAAGAGTTCTTAAGATATTTATCAGGTGCCAGACATTGAATCAAGCTCTGCGTGGATGAAAAGATAAAAGTAAATGTGACTTATTGCCCTCTTCCAGAAATCTTCATTGAGACTTTTAGAATCTTCATGGCTCTCAGAAGCTCCTAAACCCCCAAGCTTCAAGTTCAAAGCATTTCCATAAAACAAACTTACTAAAAGCATATAAAGGTAAGCCTTTACCCATACTTCAATGAGAAAATATGAGGCAATCCTCAATGGACAGGTCTGGATGCAGTACTAGAATTTTATACAATTTCCAAGGATCCTACTTTTCCCACCCCTTTCCCTAATCATGCTTCTCTTATTGTTCTTTACCTATATCCTTCCTAGACAATAAAGGTAAATGAGTCCCATGACTTGGAATCCTTTGATTTTCTTTTTTAAATAACTTTTTATTGGTCTTTTCTTTTTTTTAACATTATCATTATTCCTCCACCCCATAATCTTCCCCCCCTTCCAGACTTTCCAAAAAACAAATAATATCTTAAAAATCCCTTCCTCTGAAAAAAAAATAGCATAAGTATAAAATACTTTTATATTGAAAATATCCCTTGAAAAAGTTTTTTTGTTTTGTTTTTCCTTTATGCTGAGGCAATTGGAGTTAAGTGTGACTTGACCAGGGTCACACAGCTAGGAAGTGTTAAATATCTGGGGCCAGATTTGAACTTGGGTCCTCCTGACTTCAGGACTGGTGCTCTATCTACTGCACCACGTAACTGCCCCTGAAAAAGTCTTAAAACACATAAATGTGCAACACTTGTTGGCCTCCCATGAGGCTTGGAAATATTCTCTCATCTCTTTACTTGGGTTATGCTTGATCTTTATAATTGTGTTATTCATTTCTGATTTGTGTGTGTGGTTCTTTACGTTTACATTGTTGTAGAGTCATTGTGTACATTGTTTTCTTGACTCTGCTTATTCTACCCTGAATCAATTCATGTTAATTTTGTGTATGTATTACTCTGCGTTTAACACATACATCATTTCTCACAGCACAGTAATATTCTGTTACATTCATATGCCACAATTTATTTAGTCATTCCCCAGTCAATAGATATCTACCTGGTTTCCAAATGTTTGTGTCACAAAAAGTGCTTCTGTAAATAATTTTACATATATAAGGAACTTTATTCTTCCTTGAAGTATAAGCCCAGTTATGGTCTCTAATTCAAAAGGTATAAACATTTTAAATACTTTTTAATAAAGTATTTAAAATTGCTTTCCAAATTGGTTGTACTCTTTCAGAGCTCCTCCCACAATATATTTATTGTGCCTAAATCATCCCCAATCAGTCTCTCAATATTATCAACCATTTTTGTCAACTTTGAAAATTTTAGAGGGCATGAGAGAAAAAATCAGGTTTGTTTTAATTTGCACTTTTCTTGTTATTTTTGATTTGTAGCATCTTTCATGCAATTGTGAATACTTTGCAATTCTTTTGAGATCTGGTTTCCTGTTCAGAACTTCTGGAAATTTGTTCCCCCACTTTTTCATGTGTTTGAATATTTGCAGCGTCTAACAATACAGTTTCTAAAATATTATGCAATACTAAATAAGTTTGAGACTTTAATTCAGTAAAACAAATAATCTTTTAAAATAAACAATAATTTAAAATTCTTTAATACTTAAAACCTTATGGATCCATGGAAAGAAAAAAATTACAAGGTAAATCTCAGTGCTTCAGTGATTCTCTGCTCTTCTCATTTTGGATATTACAACAATGTAGATCACTACCTAGCCAGGTCTACCCATTCTATGCAACTTTTTCTCTTCCTCTCAAAAAATCTACCATAAAGGCACAAGTTTCTAGAAGCCTTCCTTATATTCCCCTGATATTACATGGATACCAATAAAGAATTTTGGTTATCTCTTTAAAACTATTTAAAGAAAAAACAACTTTAGAAAACAAATTTGTAAATTAAGTGACACTAGACCTGAAAATATTAAGACTCATTTGTTGTCCTAGTTGTCTAAATATGTTTTCAGTAAATTAATATAGGTACAATTTTACTGTATTGTATTCCTCAAAATATACACTTTTTTCTCCATAAAATTCAGGTCCCAAATTCTATTTTCTCATTCTCTTTATAAATGGATTAAGTCATTTGTATTACACAAATCATATTTAGCTAGTTTCTATAAGTTATTTTGAGTCGATACTAATTTTTGATATTCTTTAGATTCTGCGAATTATCAGTAATTTTCCCAATTAGTCTACTACTCAGGATTTCAAAATTCTGATAGTTATAAAACTAGAACTTTAACAAGGTAGAATTGAGCTCTTTATACCTCTACAGATGACACTTATTGCCACTCTGAGAGAATTGGAATTTCTTGCTAAAATTCACAGGGATATCTTGGTATTCTCGTAGTTAAAGTAATGGCATTATATAAAATGAGTTAGAGAATTTAATCTAATTTGGTATACAGATATTAAGAAAGAATGTTTATACCAATTAACCAGTAAAGCACATTTTCACTCGATCATTCATGGTTAAATGTGGAAATGTGTATATTAGTAGTATCAAATTCAAATAGAAAGATGAAAAATCTCTGTAGGCTAATTGACTTAGTTTTTTAAAATGTAATTTTATCTGTTTTATTATATTTTCACTTATTTGTTAAATATTTCCCAATTATATTTTAATTTCATTTGGGCTATATTCTGGAATATTAATTATTGTATTTTTGATACCTCTGGTCTAGCTCACACACTTAATGGGGGGGTATGGAAAGCAATACTAAGGATGATAACTAACTAATCATAGTGCCCTGCTTCACTGAGATCACCAACATAACATTCGTCAACTCCCTTCCTTCCTCACATTTGAATATCATCTCATAAGTATACAATCACAAAAGAAGAAAATCTCTATTTCTCCCTTAGTCCAATCTCTTTGCCTATAACCTTGATCTTCACCTAACTAAAAAGCCTAGCTTTCCCTAATTTTTCTTAATTCTAGTGCCTTCCCTCTCATAAATTTTCTATTTAGATTCTGCTGGATAAACAGCTTGCTTGTACATATTTGTTTGCTTGTTGTTTCTCCCAGTAGATTGTGAGTTTCTTGAGGGCAGGCACTGACTTTTGCTTCTTTTTGTATCCCTACCCTTAATACAGTGCTTCAAATATAGTAGGTGCTTATTAAATGTTTACTGACTGAATACCTGCCTGCTTATTATAAAATAAATTATTATTTCTCTCAGTCATAAGATTATAAATTTAAAACTGGAAACAACCTTAGAAGTCATTCAGTCTCATGTTAGAGAGAGTTACTGTAGTAAGCAGAACTATCCAATTCAAAGGAAAATTTTTTATATTATCTTGAACCTGACAACAAATATGAATGTTTCTTTGTTCAAGGGACACAATCCTTTGTTCAAAGGATTGTACATGGCATTGTATATTGCATACTATTTGGATTTTTTAATGTATATATATATATGTATATATATATGTTAAATCTCAGTTCCAACAGTTTCCTGTTTGTTGTTGTCGTCTCCTTTTGACTTCCCTTGTGTATACCACAATCCTCCCATAACACTCTCCATTCCTTTCCCCCAAAAAAGAGACTCACCCTTGTAATAAATAAGTATTGATCCTATCTGAAATGTATATATCATTTTACATCCCTAGTCCACTATTTCTCTTCCAAGAGGTGGAAGGAGTGCTTTTTAATTTTTACTCTTAACTCATGCGATTGGTCATTGCATTGATCATAGTTTTGAAATTGTTTACAGCTGTTTCCCTTTACAATGTTGTAGTTGCATATATTGCAGCCTTGGTTCTTCTCCATTTACTCTGCATTGGTATGTGCAATTCCTCCCAGATTTCTCTAAATACTCCCTTTTTGTCATTTCATAATCACAACATTCTTTTATACCCTCATACATAATTTCTTTGATCTCTCCACAAATGAGAAGTACCCACTTTGTTGCCAGTTCTTTGCTACAACAAAAAGTGGTCCTATAATTATTTTTGTATAAATGTATCCTTTCCCTTCTCCTTTGATCTTTTGGGGGTACATGCTTAGTAGTTTAGTGACTTTTGGTTAGAGTTGCAAACAATTTTTCAGAATACCTGTTTCATAGTTTCTATTGTTAGTATGCCTGTAGGTTTTTAATGGAATCTCTAAACCCTTCAAAAGATAATGATAGGGGCAGCTAGGTGGCACAGTGAAGAAAAAAAAAAAAAAAAAAAAAAAAAGAGTGATAAATGTTGGAGGGAACAGCCAAGACACTAATACATTGTTGATGGAGTTGTGAACTGATCCAATCATTTTGTTTTGTTTTTGCTGAGGCAATTGGGGTTAAGGGACTTGCTCAGGGTCACACAGGTAGCAAGTGTTAAGTATGTGAGATCAGAATTGAACTCAGGTCCTTCTGACTTCAGGGCTGGTGCTTTATCCACTGTGCCACCTAGCTGCCCCCATCCAGCCATTTTGGAGAGTAATTTGGAACCATTCCCAAAGAGATATCAAACTGCATATTCTTTGATCCAGCACTGTCTCTATTGCGTCTCTATCCCAAAGAAATCATAAAAAAGGCAAAAAGGACCCACAAGTGCAAAAATGTTTGTAGCAGTCCTTTTTATAGTGGCAAGGAATTGGAAACTGAATGGATGTCCATCAGCTGGGGAATGGCTGAATAAGTTATGGCATAGGAAGGTAATGGAATATTACTGTTCTATAAAAAATGATGAGCAAGCTGATTTCAGAAAAGCCTGTACTTAGATGAACTGAAGCTAAGTGAAGTGAGTAGAACCAAGAGAATATTGTACAGAGCTACAACAAGATTATGTGATGATCAATTGAGATGGACTTGGCTCTTTTCAACAACAAGGTGATTCAAAACAATTCCAAAGACTTGTAATGGAAAGTGCGAATTGCATACAGAGAGAAATATGGGGACTGAATTTCGATCAAAGCATAGTATTTTCACCTTTTTGTTGTTGTTGTTTGTTGCTTGGGTTTTTTTCTTCCTCATGTTTTTTCCCCTTTTTTGATCTTATTTTTCTTGCATAGCATGATGTATATGGAAATATGTTTAGAAGAATTGCAAATGTTTAACATATATTGGATTACTTGCTGGGGAATGAGGGGAGGGAGCAAAATTTGGAATACAAGGTTTTGCAAAAGTGAATGTTGAAAACTATCTTTGCATGTATTTGGAAAAATAAAAAGCTATTCTAAAAAAAAATAAAAAAAAAACCTTTAAGCCCTTTATCCTATTTATGGGGACACCAGGACACCGAATAATTAATCTTATAGTTAATTCAGAAGACCCTAGTTTCCTATCTGCCTGCCTACTAAGGTTTCCCCTTTTTTTCTTTAATTTATTTCATTTTTTAATATGGATTTAAACACCAATAAACATTTAACATGTCAATATACAGATGATAATTTTTAAAAAGGTACTATAAACTAGGAACTTGTTAAAAGTTGTTACCAAGTTTAGGCTTTTCCCCCACTCTGTAATTTGCATTTTAAAATATAATTCAAACTTAAGTATAATTCCAATAATTCCTGGCTTGTCTCTGTCCTCTTTGGCTTACTCTTTAAATGCTGTTTTGACATTTTTATTCTTTTTTTTTTTAAGTATATTTGTCACTACTATTCTTAACTCTTCTCTTCTCTCCCCCAAAGAAGAAAAAGAAAAGCTTTTCTTTGTAATAAGGATTCTGAAACTCAAAAATGTTAAATGGCTTGCCCATGATCACACAATAATTACTAAGCAAGATTTGAAACGAGCTAAATCCAGTTCTCTTCACTGTTCCTCGCCTAGAACATACTTAGAAGCCTACTAAAGTTTCCTTAGTCTTGATAATAAATTTTGCTTGATCCTTCTGGGTCACCTAGCTCCTATTCCACATCTCTCCTGCCTTTTTCAGCAAACTTCTGGGAGGAAAAATTGTCCATCCCTAATGCCTCCAATTGTTCTCTACGTACTTCCTACTCATTTCCTTGTAGCAAACTTCTATCTCCACAACTCTTTTAAAATTATTCTTAAAAAGTCATCAGTGACCTAGTCACCAGATAAAATGGCCTTGTTCCAGTTGTTAATTGCCTTAATCTACTCTATAGCTTTTGGCACTTGTTTACACCTGCTTCTCCAGGAGAATCTTCCCTGGGCTTTAGACACATAATATTGTCCCGGTTTCTTCCAAAAGCTTGAACTGCTGCCCCTCGTCTTATTTCAAGGTTTTTTTATGTGAGTCTTCTCCAAGATTTGAATCTTTGGTGTCTTCTCTTTCTTTACTTGCTTCTTTGAAATTCTCATTTACTTCCACATTTTCAACTACCACTTCTATGCAAATGACTTCCAGGTCTATTTCTTAAGGTCTTATTTCTGTTCTAAATTGCAAACATCTTTTATCTGCATGTAGGACATTTCCACCTGCTAGTTCAAATAGCACCACAAATTAAAACTTAGAGCACTGACATCACATTCAAATAAAAACAGGGGCCTCTAAACTGTACATAAACTGAAGGTCCCACATTGACTTAGTTTCTAAAATGCAGTTATTTCTGCTTAGGTACTATAGTTTTATTTCTTTTGTTAAATATTTCCCAATTACATTTTAATTTGATTTTGGTTTCACCTTGGAGTGTTGCTGACTGACACCTCTGGTATGGCGCATATATCCAATGGATATCTGTAGAAGGTGATAATAAAGATAATTATTAATTTAGAGTAGGCTGCTCCTTCAATGATATCATTAGCATCAGCTTCCTTCATTTCCTTTCCCCAAGGCCTCCACCCTTGTCCCTACCTGCTTTCCCTTTAATTCCTGATAACAAACTTCTCTCATTCCATCTCATAATTCCATAAAATTAAATCAGAAAAGAAAAGGTAGCCTTACTCTTTCACTAAAGCAACCCTTCCCCCACTCCCACTCCCTCCATCGCCCCATCCCCCTAGGACTTTGGTCTTTACTTAACTAAAGAAAATAAAATTCCCAACACCTCTTAATTCTGGGGCCTTCTCTTTCTTATTCATTTCCTATGTATTCTGTTTATTTCTTGTTTGTACATATTTGCATGCTTGTTGTCTTCCCCATTAAATTGAGGTTTTGCAAGGGTGAATGTTGAAAACTATCTTTGCATGTATTTTGAAAATAAAAAGCTATTATTTAATGAGTTCCTTAAAGGCA
This sequence comes from Sarcophilus harrisii, assembly GCF_902635505.1. Classification (NCBI taxonomy): domain Eukaryota; kingdom Metazoa; phylum Chordata; class Mammalia; order Dasyuromorphia; family Dasyuridae; genus Sarcophilus; species Sarcophilus harrisii. The sequence goes on from NC_045431.1 coordinate 144,177,844, forward strand.
AGGATTTCATTTACCTCTTTTTTTTTAAACCCCCAAAGTGCTTAGCACACAGTGTCTGGCATAGAGTGGGCAATAAATAAACACTTACTAAGTGAACCAATTTATCCTTTCCTCAATCCTTGAACCTTTCTCATTTCACTCTTTCTTTCAATGGCACCACCATATTTAAATCCTTGGGATTATCTTTGATTTTTTCCATCACTTCTCAAACTGTTTCAGTTTTCCAAGTTCATAAATGCAACTTCCACAGTATCTTGAACGCTAGTCCCTTTTCTTAGCATACTACCAGCATCATACATAGCCTGAGCTTTCATTACCTTCTGTTTGATTTAGCCTTTCATACAGTTTTCTTTCTTTCACTCTCTTTCTGGTCAATCTATCTTTAATACTGCTGTCAGCACTGTCACACAAATCTTCCTCACGTAGATATTCCATGCCTGTTCTCAAAAATCTTATAATGTAGCAAAGGGCAAGTAGATAGCACAATGGATAGAATGCTGGGCTTGGAAATCAGGAAGACTCATCTTGATGGGTTTAAATCCAGTCTCAGATACTTACTAGATGTGTGACCCTGATCAGTCATTTAACCCTGTTTTGCTTCAGTTCCTCATCTGTAAAAATGAGCTAGAGAAGAAAATGGCAAACCACTGTAGTACTTTTGCCCACAAAACCCTACAGGGGGTGGGGGGTCACAAAGAATCAGACATGGAGCAACAACATTATTGCCTAATAAGTAAAATTCAAACTCCTTTACTATTATTCCATGTACTCCACAATCTACCTTCATTCTACTTTTTCAGTCATAGCTCATTTTGTTTCTCTTTATACATTCAATACTCCAACCAGATCTAACCATTCTCCCCCTCATGAATGTCTTGACCTTTGTAAGGTCTGTGCATTCTCTACTCCTGAAATGTTCTCAATTCCCTTCTTTTATTTACTAAAATTTCTCCCTTAAAACTCTATTAAAATGCCATTTCCTCTAAGAACTCTTCCCTGATTTTTCCATTATATCTTTAAAAAAATAATGAAAATCCTCTAGAAAAATCTTCAGATAGGTCCTAGCAGGGCTATGGTTATACTTGATCTTCACCTCAAGAAGAAAAAATATCTTATAATGGAGTTGTTAATACTTGTGATGTTCCCTTGACAGACTGAGGGCTCCATGGGAACAGGGACCATGTATTACCTAAATATATCTCTCTGGTATCTAACACCATGTTCTGTACACAGTAGACACAATAATGCATGTTTGTTGAATGAATGAGCAGATCAGGATTAAGCTGAAAGGAATGTTAAATTGTGTTTTTTCAGAATTTCTCCAGTATCTAGATTTATTTTACAAATTCATTAATGAAATTAGTCCCATATTCAACATAATAATCTAATATTATCAGTGTAAATTAGGATAAGAGGATTACTGTGTAATTTTTCTTAAGACTCCATTAAAATCTCATACCTTCAAGAGAACTATAAATTATCATGCTATAATGGAACTTTAAAAAAGTAAAATGTAATCTGGAGGGAGCAGTTAGGTGGTACAGTGGATAAAATACCAGCCATGGAGTCAGGAGGATCTGAATTCAAATTCAACTTTAGACACTTGACACATATTAGCTATGTGACTCCGGGCAAGTCATTTAATTCTGATTAACTCAAAAACATAATAATAGTAAAAAGAATGCAATCTGGAACTCCAATGGAATTTGTCATAATGAGATTTTAGATACATATATTACTAGTCTGTATAAATAGGAATGCAGTATATTAGAACTATATATTCATCCATTCTAATTAGCACTGGCCACAATGGTGATTAAAGAATTGGGAGGGGAGGAATCTGGGAAAATGATAGAGTAAGTCCAAACTCTTTATATTTGCCCTACCAATAAACAAAATTATGCCTCAGGGTGAACATAGATGGGTGAAAAACAAATAAGACTTGGGGCAGAACAGAGGTCCTCCTGGGACAACAGGAGAAGACCAATTCCAGGACCCATGTGAAATGTAAATATCTTAAGACTAGTTCTGCAGAAACCTTAAGTGGAGGGCCTTGGCGCTAGCTGAGTTCCAAGGGAGCCTCAGCTTGAACTATAAGAACTTTCACTTCCTAAACATCATAGGGAGTTCTGCATTTGAGTCTAAGAAGACTAAGGACACTTCAATTGATTAAGAACACTAGGCCCAGCTTTGCTACTGGGACTCTGACCTGGGTCAGAAGGAACCAGCACACTCAGTAAGTGCAGAAGCTACTGGGCAAGAACACTACAGACTGGGAACACTTGCAGAAGGGTAATACTTTTGGTTTGGATTTCTAGGTTAGAGAGGAGAACTGAAGTGAAGCTAGAGGCAACCTCCCCACCACCGCAGGATCTGAGGTGTTTACACTAATAAGTTCCCATTAAAAAAAAAAAGGCAAAGAAGAAAGAACCCAACCAAAAAAATGGGTTTCCTATTCTCATACATCTCATGGGGAAGACTGGGATGCATCTTCAGGGGAGGATAGAGAGGTTTTAAAAAAAAAAGTCTTCTTTTTTTTTTTTTAACCTCAAAGAGATGTTAAATGACTATCTGACCAGAAAGAATCTATAGAAGAACTCAAAAAAGACTTCAAAAATTAAATGAGAGAGAATGAGGAAAAACTTAAAAAATAAAAAGAATCATCCAAGAAAAATGGGATTATGAAAAAAAAAGTTAACTAATTAGAAAAGAAGATAGTTTTTAAAAAGAAAATAATTCTTTGAAAATTAGAATTGGGCAAAGGGAAGCCAATAAAGGTGTGACACCAAGGAATAACAAAATATATGAAATGAAAAAATCGAATAGAAAGTTAAAACATTTTTAAAAAAATCTGGAGAACAGATAGAGAAGAGAAAATATAAGAATAATTGGACTACTTACTTTCATAGATGGAAATCTTATGTTTTCATACTCCACTGAAGAAATATTAGAAGAAATTGTCATAAATTTAGAAGTGAAAGATTTAGTTTAGATATGAAGTTTCTTAACAGTAAAAATTAAAACAATGGAAGCAGGTCCTAGGAATGGCTAAATAATTCACTGTTGTCAACTCTACCCTTAAAAATGGGATCAAGTTTGTGTTTGGCCTTTTCTCAGCCCTCCCTGTAAATCTGGACCTCTCAAAGTTATTTCCAAAGAAGTGACATGATTTTAGATTTTCCTTGCAAATTTGTCAGAAAAATCCTTTATTTACTGCTATCTACAGACATCAGCTGTGAACAGAGTATCCTGTGATCTCCATTGAAGGGACTAATAAATAGAACCAGTTTTACTATCTATCTTCATGTGCTGATGATTATACCTGGTAGTTTAAGGTTAGTCTGTCTGCCTTTCCACGTAGAATCAAAGATGTTTTGTCACCAGACTGCTCTATCCTGCTCTTCTATTGTTGTTCTAGTCATCCAATTTCATCAGCAGTGGAGGAAATTCCTTTCATGGAAACTCTCTCAACTCATACATGTTGATACCTAATCTATAATCCAGAACCTTAAAGAGTCATTTCAGTCTGAAAGATTCCATGATTTCCCTGGGTTTACACATCTGGGATTTGCAAGAAAGCAAGCAAAGTAAGGCAACTCTCTCATACTATATTAGTATATATTTAATATTATAAATCTCACTGGAAAAAATTTCTGTCACATATATATTTTTACCTGCTTTGAGTAAAACAATTCAATGAGCATTTATTTATGCTAGCCAAATGTCAGTGATGTATCCAAGCAGGTGTTTCTTAACTCTCTTTAGTCCTTTGATGATATTATTCCTCCAAAATAATAAGTAGCAAACTCACATTTTGTGTTTCAAGTTGAACATACCTTTTTGCAAACCTGTAAGTGACAAAAGCTGACAGGCTGAGTCCATCCAAACTGCTCTGGCAAGGCAGAAACCTACATGGGAGAGGTGCTTAAAAAAAGAGAAGAGATTATTCTCATCTCTTTAAACTTTTACAGGGTTGGGACTTTTCATTGTAAGGGATACTTTAACAAAAGTCTGACTGGAAAGAAATTTGGAATTATGCAAAGAAAATTTCTAAAATATCAATATTCTTTTTTTTTAATGTTCATAGTATTTGACTCAGAAATCTGATTACTAGGTAACGGTATCAAGGATATCAGTGATAAAAAGAAAGGTGTCATAAACAAGATGTTTATAAAAAGTTCTGCTGGTTCATGTGCAATCTTTTTTTTTCTTGTTTTATTTGGTTTCTGTTAGGATCAGAATAAAAAAAAATTAACAAAAGAAGGTGCCATATGCACCAAAACATCTAGTCTTACTTTTTATAGTAGTAAAAAATTGGGAATAAAAAAAATCTCATTGATTGGACAATGAGCTCTATTTTATGTTATCTATATCTTGTTTGGATATGTCATGTTTACAGTATCCAAAGTGTTTAATACACTATGTGCCTACCTGGCACATAGTAGGTTCTTGATAAATATTTATTATTGATTGATTTATGTAAGATAACTTCATGGCTACTATAGAACCAAATAAGGATGGGTATCATCTACTATGTTAAGGGCAAAAAAGCATAAAGTCCTCCATCAATCAGAGGAGAAGAAAATAGTAAGACATAGTAAAACAAGAAATTATCCCAACCCACCATCATCTGATATATGTTTATCTGTTTCAACTGATTATTCCTTCTTAGAGCTAAGATTTATTGTTTCTCTGAAGGTGGGTTACTAGAAGTGCTGCCAAGCCCTTTCAGTTTAGTCCCCTTTAAATTCTGCCTGCTAAGAAAAATTTTTTGATAATCTTGCCTGTTACATCTCAAGTCTAACATAACATTCCTTTCATTTAGAGAAAGGTGGCAAACAGGGTGATCAGAGTACATTGATAAATAACCATCTGTAAATAAACATTAAGTAAGAGTGTATCCAGACAAAGGTACAGCCATTGTAGTTAGATCCTGAAAAAGATAGATTTATTGAATAAAATGTCTGTCCTTTTGATATGAAGGATTCAGGGCAACATGGAAAAATTTACATGAACTGGCGAAGTAAGTAGAGCCAGGAAAGAAACAAATGTGCTAGCTGCATAGATAGGTTTGCGGTGCCTAGAGCTGCTCCTACCATCAAGAAGACCTGAGGCCAGAAGAAGACAGACCCAGACACTTACTAGCTATGTAGCCCTTGTTGAGTTACTTAACCTCTGTCTCAGTTTCCTCATCTGTGAAATGATTTCAGAGTAGCATTTGCTTTGAAGGGTTGTCATAAGTATCAAATGAAATATTTGTAAAGTGCTTAGCTCTTAGTAAATGCTATTTAAATGTTAGCTATTGTTGAAATTTATCTCATTTCATAATGATCCAAGGAAATAAATGCTATTGTTATCCTCATTCTACAGCTGAGAAAACTGAGGAAAACAGGTTAAGTGGCTTGCTCAGGATCACATAGTGTCTGAGGTCATATTTATATGTTTTTTTTTTCCAATAGTATTTTATTTTTCTAAATTCATGTAAAGATAGTATTCAACATTCATTTGTATAAAACCTTGTGTTCTAAAATTTTCTCCTTTCTTCCCTTACTTTCCCTCTCCCCAAGACAGCAAGCAATCTGATATAGGTTAAATATGTGCAATTTCTGAGATCTTCCCAGACCTAGGTCTTGCCAAACTGTTTAGGAAAACAGTATACACAATAACGATAATGTAAATGGAAAGAACTAAAAAAAAAAAAATTCCTGTTATGTAATTTTAATGGCCAACCTTGACCCTAAAAATGGAGGGAAATATGCCTCCACCCTTTCTTTGCAGAGGTATAAGACTGCTTTTTCTTCCTTCTTATTTAATTATAAGAAATGGCTCACTGAGTAGGAGAGGGAATGAAAGTGATACAAAACTAAAAATTTCAATAAACATAGAACACTTATTTATTTCAACGGGATTTAAATAAAAATCTGGTAAGACTTGTATAATAATTTTGTACATATTTCACATTCTCAATTTAAGCTATTGGCTCTTATGACCTGCCAGTCAAAAGAATCAAGAGATTCTTTAAGGCAATTGGGGTTAAGTGACTTGTTCAGGGTCACACATCTAGGTCCTCCTGACTTCAGGGCTGGTGCTCTATTCACTGCACCACCTAATTGCCCCTAGACAACAACTTCTTAATGTGGGGGATCAAAAACTGGACCAGGGATTCGAGGAGTAGAGCAGGATCATGTTTTCTTTAGGGTTCTCTGAAGTTTTGAGTCTTTGATTCCAAGACAAAGAATCACAGATATTATACATGATAAGTACATTAGAAAGATATAAGGTAAAGTTTTATGTTAAGTCCAAGGAAGAAGCAGGGAGCATGATAGTTAATAGTAGTAGACCTGGAGGTAGGAAGATCTGGGTGTGAACCTTATCTTAGACTAGTGTGTGACCCTGGACAAACCAATTAACCTTTCTGAGCCTGTTTCTTCATCTATAAAAAAGGAGAGTTGTACTAGAAGATAGCCATTAAGATCTCTTCCATCTCTAAAATATATTTTCCTGATGGAAAGATTTCTGAGAGAAGTGTCCCCTGTGAGGATTTAAAGGATGGATAGGAATTCACCAGGAAGATAGGAGAAGAGGAGGGCATTCCAGACATAAAGAAGGTATATGCAAAGGCACAGAAGCATAAAGACAGTGTGTACAGTATCAAGAACATATGATGCTGAACTAATCTATTTTTAGTTTCTGACAGGGATTGCCAAGAAGGTAGTTGGAGGAAAGCTATTTACACAGTATGCCTCAATGTCAGCAAAGTATTTTACAAAGTGTCATTGTATCTTTGTGAACTGAGAGATGTGAGTTTAGTAATCTTATGACTAGGTGGATTCCAAAATTGACTGAATGATTAGAAATAGTGTTTTTAATGATTCTTGTTGACTTGGAGGGAGGTCTGTAATAGAGAGTTTGTCTTTGGTCCTATGCTGTTCAATATTTTTATCAATGAAATACAGTTGGCGTATTTAATTTTCAAAATACTGTTATTAATACTAAGAAAATTATAAGCTAAAAATAACTCTACAATTCAATTACATACCCATCAGTTGGAAAAAGACTCTAAAAGGAAAAATTATGATTTTAAGATAGATTGTGTGTGGAAAGACAAGCATATTAATTAATTAACACACTCACTCTTGAAGGAATGATGAAGTATTTCAACCATTCTGCAAACTCACTGGTAACTGTACTTAAAAAAAAAAATCACAACTGCACATCCTGCTATCATTGGTACCCAAAAAGAGATCAGGGAAAGGACATATAACATGCAAAAATATTCATGGTGGGGATAAGGATGGGGGTTGGATCTGTGATTTCGTTGGTACACATGGAACTTTCTAGATGAGGTAACCTCCTCTGTCTAGGGAAGTGAGCAATCCTCATGTAATAGAATGTTATGGTGCCATAAAAAATGATGAAAAATGATGCTTTCAGAGAAATGTGTGATTAATGATTAAAGATTAATGAATGAGTAGAATCATGAGTACAGTTTATATAATAGGTTTTTTTTAAAGGAGAGATTAAGAACTCCAGTAGATGCAATGATTAATCAACTTCCAAAGACATAATGAAGCATTCTTCGTACTTCTGTCAAAGAAGTGATAAATTAGAGGTGCAAAATAAAATAGACATTTTTTCAGATAATGTCTGACTTTCTTTTGCTTGACTACAAATATCTGCCATAAAGGTTGGCTTCAGTTTGAGGTGGAGTTGTTAAGTAGGTTAGTGGGTAGTGATGATGATAGAAAAAATGTTTTAAAAATACACAAAAGACAATAGAAAGAAGTCCAGAAAAGAACACATACAAGCTGTGGTTTTGTTAGAATGCTATTTAATTAATATGTTTTTTTAAAAAGCTGCTATAGAATGATTTCAGAGAGACCTGGAGAGACTTATATGAAATGATGCTAAGTGAAATGAGCAGAACCAGGAGACTGTACACAGCAACAAGATTATATGATGATCCATTCTGATGGAGGTGGCTCTTTTCAAAAGTGAGATCATTCAGGCCAGTTCCAATGATCTTGTTATGAAGAGAGCCATTTACACTCAGAGAGAGGACTGTGGGAACTGAGTATGGACCACAACATAGCATATTCACTCTTTCTGTTGTTGTTTGCTTGCATTTTGTTTTCTTTCTCATTTTTTCCTTCTTTATCTGATTTTTCTTGTGCAGCAAGATGATTGTATAAATATGTATGTATATATTTGACTTAACATATATTTTTACCATATTTAACATTTATTGGATTACTTGCCATCTAAGAGAGGAGGTGGAGGGAAGGGAGGGAAAATTGGAACACAATGTTTTGCAAGGGTAAGTGTTGAAAAATTATTTATGCATATGTTTTGAAAATAAAAAGCTTTAATAAAAATTAATTTTTCACCCAAATTTCAAAAAATTGCTATAGAGTTGAGTTTCATCTATAAGAATGAAAAGAAAAATTAGAGATGGGAAGAAAGTGACAGAGAGACAGAAGAGAGAAGGAGAAAGACAGAAAGAAAGAAAAAGAGAGACAGAGAGAAAGAAAGAAAAAACTCTGACCCCTCTCAGGTCACCAGAGAACTAAGGGTTTGGGTAAGAGGAGAATGTCCAGAACAGAAGGAAAAAAAGAAGGGTGTCACAAAGCCTAGATTCAAATCCTATTTCTGATGCTTATTCTTAGTTTTAATTTTCTCCATTATAAAAGTTGAACTAGATGGCCTTTGAAATTCCTTCCATTCTGGGACTATGATCCTATGATCCTTTCCAGCTCTAACTTCTCTGATCCTATGAAAAGTATGTGGAAGAAGGATCATATTTGCTTTTCTTGGTCACAAAGCTCAGGAAGTGAAGCAGAATGAAAAGTGAAGAAAGGCTTGCTTCAGGACCAAGGGATTACCTTTCTAGTCAGGTATGACTCCCACATTAAAAAGACATGCTATGGGGCAGCTTTTCTTTTGGGGACAAAGTGTCAACTGCCCAGCATCAGCTTTTTGGTATGCTAATCTCTTGCAGATTCTCTGATCTGCTTCTGGTTCTCTTACCTGTCTTGGCCCTTCAAATATAGTGCCTTGAAAAAGGGTAGGGACTCCAAGAACTAAAACAACATGATTTGAATTACTCCTGTTCTCCTAACTCAAATTTTGCTTCCCTAACCATAGGCAAGAATTAAATCTTCCCCTCCAATTTGAAGATTTTCCTAATTGCTAACACAAGTTGTTTTGTCTAGGACAAATAGCTTGCCAGACCACAAAGTTAGATGGTCAGAGATTTTGGCAATAGGACAACCATTGTTCTCAGGCCTGTAATAACCCAGTCAAATTAGTTGCAAAGTTCGATTCAGGACCTGAGACTACAATTTCGTGGTTTAGGCAGGCAGTGCTTAAAGGCAGAAGTCCTGGTCCCTGATAGCATACTATTCACTAAAATTTTTCACACACTGAATGGAGAACCTCTCAGAGGTTTGGTTCCAATACAACTTGTTTATGGACCCACAATCCCTGGGATTCTCTGTTGGCCCGAATAAAATTGCATTTGTGCATTCATGCTTAGTGGAGATACTCTCTATCTCATGGAATGATGTGAAAGATATGAAAAGGTTTCTCCAGGAATTCAAGGAGATTTTTTACATCTTTCCATAGAAGTGAACTTGCTAACTTTCCCAAGTCTCTTCCAGAATGTTTTGGCTTTACTTTAGAGTTTTCACAAAAATGAGACCTCTTATCTGACAAAGCAATAGACATCTTACCATATGGTCCCATCCATACAAGCAAAGGTCCAAGGGTTAAAATTATATCTCACATAATTGAAAAAAGGGCAAAGATAACAAAGGAAAGATACAAGAAGAGGAATCACTAGAATTTTCCGTGCAATGGTATTCAGGACAAAGCAGAGGAAGAAAAGGAGTCAGTGATGGCTTACTAAAAGGAATGACTTTGGATTAACCCTATCTAGCTCTTCCAGCTCTCAGTCCTTTCTCCTAATGTTAAATGGGATGGCCCTGGTCATTGTGCCTTATAGATCAGGGCAACTTGCTAAGTAATGCAAGCAATGAGACCTCAATTTTATATGGGCTTAGAAGGATGGGTTCAGGTTCAAATAATTCACTTCCCGTCTCAAACATCACAAGAACAAAGATGTGTTATGTTGGCAGTGAACAACTGGAGAGAACAAGCATAGGCTTATTAAAGTTTACCCCAACTAACACTAATACTAGGAGATGTATTCAGAGGTCAAGGACAAAAGTGGGTCTCAGCCCCTCCAAAAAACTTAAGCCCCTGTCCTTTTTTTTTTTTAAACCAACATACTAACAAATTCATTTTAGCCAGAAAAAGGGAGGATTATGGAGTATTCGTTCACATCTTAACTGCCCAAAGAAACGTTCTAACTTGGATCTAGTACTGTCTTGCTTCTGAACTGGGTTTTTCTTTAGATGTTGTCTGGGATTTTTCTAGAAATTTATGTTCATCATGACTGAAAAGGTCATTGTACATTTCTTTATAGCCCATTTGGCAAAGTGGCAAAGTGCTGGAGTGGTCCAGCTTATTTTAAAAATGAGGAAATCAAGACAATGTTAAATGACTTGCCCAGGGTTGTTCATATAATATATGTCTGAGGCTGGATTTGAATTCAAGAATGTAATGTTCTCTGGTGGGTTTCCTTGGGGTTCTCTGGGAGCAGTCTTCCTTTCAGTTCAGTAATAACTTGTGTTGTACTTGTGATGTACAGCCAAGTGTTAAAGTCCAAATCCTTTATTATCTCTTTCAAAGTCTTGTCTCCTTTCCTGGAGCCCGGTTAACCTTCTTAGAGGCCTATCTCTCTCCTTGGTTCCGAGAGCTTGAACTTCTGCCTCTTTCTCTGCCCTCTGAATCTCTCTGAATTCAAAGGTTTGTGCTTCAGCCTCCAGCCACCACAAAGGTGGATAATTGAATGAATCTATCAAAACCTCTGAGAGCTTCTAGTGCGCTTGTCTTTTCTGGCCCTGAGAGCTTCTTGCTTATATGCTCTACCAGGGGTCCTCAAATTATGGCCGGCAGGCCAGATGCAGCAGCTGAGGAAGATTATCCCCCTCACCCAGGGCTATGAAGTTTCTTTATTTAAAGGCCCACAAAACAAAGTTTTTGTTTTTATTATAGTCCGGCCCTCCAACAGTCTGAGGGACAGTAAACTGGCCCACTATTTAAAAAGTTTGAGGACCCCTGCATCGACACTGAGTATAAACCAATCATTATATCACTAGGAAACCATTATTTATTGTAGGATTAAATCAATGCTAAACTAGATTTAACCATTGTCTCCTCAATTCCACTTAGTACCTTTTTTCAAGTTCTGGCCCATAAAACAAGAAGCTCAGTCTTTCTAACTCCAGTCCCAGCACTTTATCCACTGTAGCATCTAACTGTCCCAATTTATTTATGGGTCCCAGTTAATTGTACAAATCTTGAATAAAAACACACAATTGCTCTTTTACCCTCTAACATTCTCTGGTTCCAAGCCCCAGCTCAACTTCTTTTTAGCATTTTATTTCCCAAGCTCTGCTAGGAAAAGTGGCTCTTAAAGTAGTTCTTAATCCTTCCCAAACTATGATCCAAACAGGGTCAAAATCACTATCCAGTTTATTTTATGATAATACTAAAATTCTAAATAACAAATAAGAAACATAAAATGTATTCTAGATTTGAGCACTGAAGATCTGGGTTCTTGCAAATGTCTAAGTTTAGGTAAGTTGTTAGTTTCTCAGGACTTCAGTTCCTTCATTTGCAAAATGAGGTAGTTTGGGTTCAATTAAGTAATTTAGGAGATTCCTTTCACCTCAGGGATTTTGTGGTTTCCTGAGAGTTCCTAAGGTCACAATTAGTAATTATCTGAGTCTAAATTTGAACTCGGGAAGATGAACTTTTCTGACTACAGGCCTAGTGCTGTATTCACTAGCTGCTCCCAAGGGGTGGGAGCAGGAATCAGTGTGGTGGAGCAGAGGCAGAAAACCTCTTTATAGGCCACTGTCAATAGCATAAGTAAGTAGTAATGAGAGTTTATACTATAGAGTGATGGCAGTGTTAATAAAATTATGCATATTAAGAAATGTTTTGAACATAGAATTAAGAGAACCTATGAATAATGAAGTAGAGAAAAGAGTCAAAGATTACCTTAATATTTTGAGCAAGGGAGACTAAATAATATCACTGTCAGAAATAATGTAGTCATAAGGAAGAAAAAAATTCAGGGGGAAAATCATAAAATCACTTTTGTATACATTAAGTTTGTGTACCAGTGGGACAACAAGGTGAGATGTCATACAGTCAGACAATTGAAGAGTAGTATGGAGCTTAAAAGAGGTATCATGTATATAGAGATGGCAGTTGAAGTTTTGAGAACAATGACCAAAAAGTTAAGATTACAAAGAGAGAAGAGCCAAAGAAAGAAACTAGGGGGAACATTAAAACATTAAAAGTTTTAAAACATTAAAAGTATTCTAAAGAGGACAAGGAATCAGCCAAGAAGACTGGGGAAGGTTTGAGAGGTACAATAAACAAGAGTAGGACGTGTTTTTGAAAGTGTAGTGTCTCTGAGGCCAAAGAAGAAACGTATTTGAGACAATAATGGTTGTAGTTAGAGCAATATCTACTTCACATAGACCAACCAATAAGCATTTATTAAGTGCCTATTATGTGTGAGACATTGTGCTAAGTACTGGAGATATATGGAAAAGGATAAGATAATTCCTGACCTTGAGGACTTCACAGTCTAATAGAGGAGACAATAAATAAACAAATATATACAAATAAACTATATACAGAATAAATAGGAAAAAAATTAACAGAAGGAAGGTATTAGAATTAAGAGGGATTAAGAAATACTTCCTTTTGAAGGTGAGATTTTGGCTGGTATTTACTAAGAAGCTAGGAGGTAGAGATGAGGAAGATTTTCAGGGAGAAAGCCAAGGAAAATGTCCTAAGTTCAGAGATGATGTTCATGGAACAAGAAAGAGGTCAGTTATTACTGGATTGAAGGGTACATGAGGGTGGATGGGCAAGGTAAAATATTAAAAGACTGGAAAGGCAGAGAGAGGCTATGTAACTGACGACTTTTAATGCCAAACAGAGGATTTTTGTACTTGATCTTGGAAATGACAGGAAGCCAATGTTTACTGAGTGTGTGTGGGTGTAGATGCATAGTTGGGAAAATCAATTTGGTTGCTGAATGGAGGACAGACTGAAATGGGGAAAGATTTGTGGTAGGTAGACCACCTAGCAGACTATTATAGTCATCCAGGCATGAGCTGATGAGGGTACCAAGGTGATAGTGTCAGGGGAGAGAAAGAAGTATACTAGAGAGAAGTTGCAAAGCTGAAATTGATAGACTTTGACAGAAGATTGGATATGAGAGGGAGATGAAATATGGTGAGAAATTGAAGCTGACGGAGGTTGCGAGCCTTGGGGATTGGAAGGATGGTAGGCCTTAATAGTCACAAAGAAATTTGGAAGGAGGAGTTTGGAGGAGAAAAAGAGAGAGTGTAGTTTTAGATGTCCATCGGACTGATGTTTGAAAGGCTACTGGATATGCAAGATGGAAAGTCAGCAAATAGGTTAGGGCTAGATAGGCTGATGTGAAAATCATCAACACACAAATGGATTAAATCCATGAGATTGACCAAATAAATAAATAGAGAGGGGAAAAACATGGCTAAGGACAAAGCCATATGGAACAGCCATACTTAGAAGATATAATCTGAGGCTGAAGCAAATGAGAATTTGTGTTCAGAGAGGTAGGAAGAGAACAAGAGAATGATGTCTCACAAAATTAAGAGGAAAATATTGGATAGAAAGTGATAATCAATAGCGTCAGAGGTTACAGAGAGACCAAGGAGAATGAGGATTGAGAAAAGTCCATTGCATTTGCCAACTAAAAGGTCATGGGTAACTTTGGAGAGAGCTCCAGTGGAATGATGAGAGGGGAAGCTACACTCCAAGTGGTTAAGAAGAGAAAAGGAGGAAAGTGTGGAGTTTTCTTAAGGAGACTGACCACAAATGGCTGAATAGATATAGAATGATGGTGAGGTAGAAGGATCAAGTGAGAGTGTTTTCAAGATGGGGAAGATATGACAGCAGGGAAGGAGCCAGTGGACAAAGAGAGACTGAAGGTAAGTGAGAGAGTGAGGATAACAGAAAGGAAAATCTTTTGGAGAAGACACGGTGGGATCACTTATTCGGGTAAGACTTTGCTTTGTCTACACCCAGAAAGAGGACTGTGGGAATTGAATATGGATCACAATATAACTTTCTCACTCTTTTTGTTGTTGTTCACTCACTTTTTTTTTTAATCTGATTTCTCTTATGAAGCAAGAGAATTGTATAAATATGTTTATACATATTGGATTTAACATTTTAACATGTTTAACATATATTGAATTGCTTACATCTAGGGGAGGGGGTAGAAAAAAAGAGGAGAAAATCTGAAACACAAATTCTATGCAAGGGTCAGTGTCAAATTATCTGTGCATATGTTTTGAAAATAAAAAGCTTTAGGAAAATAAATAAAAAATAAAAACTTTTTTTAGCTGCCCCCCCCCAAAAAAAAGCTATGGGGGAAAACACCTCCACCTAAACTGGCTAATAAAACCAATCTAATATTAAAAAAAAAAAAAGTTTGCTTTGGCAAAAAGTTGAGTCTTGTCATGTGAAGCAAGGGTGGAGGAGGGGATAGTGGCAGGAGGAATCTAAGTAATATAAATAGGTGGGGAGGAGGTCTTGAAGAATGATCTCAATTTTTTCCTGTAAAATATGAAGCAAGGTTCTCAGATGAGATGATGGGGGGAAAGTGAGCCAAGTTTGGAGAGATTAAAAGATTTAGAAAAGCTGCTGGGAAAGTGGGATAGTAAATTGATGAAGGAGTTGTAGGATTACCTAGCATCAGTGACAGTTGTATAACATAAATTTGTATAAGACCCAGTGATTTTCCCTACCTTCAGCAGCACATGAATAGGAGTGAAGGTAGTAGATGGTGGGAATAATCCAAAGTTGAAGCTTGGCAAGGCACAATCAGTAATATAAAATATCCAGAGATGTGAAAGAAGACTAGGTGATGAACTCGTTCACCAAGTGAAGATGAGGAAAAGAGGAAAGTAGCTTAGTGCAGAAGTGATGGCCTGCAAGATAATGCCTGCTTAGAAGTTTTAAAGAAGGAAGCAAAACAAAAACAAAACCCTGAAAGATATTATATTGAATGACCTCAGGTTTCTTATTGAAATAATGCTATAGTAATTATGAAGTCTAGAGATACAGTTGAGTGCTTGAAGAGAGAAAAAATATTTGAAACAACGGCTATTATAAAAGTAGGGCTAGTGAGCAGCAGTAAGAGCCGATTGGGCATCATACAATTTGGATGAGGTGAGATAAGCTTGATTTTGTTATTTTCTCCAGGAAAACCCAATAGATTCTGGTATGGAAAAATTACCTCATGAAAACTACCCAAGATTAACAGATAGAATAGAAAAGAAGTAAGAGACTCAAAGACGGTAGCTAGAAAATATTAAAGTGGTAAACAGTGGGGGCTTGGGGTACCAGTGAAGCCAGAGTGTTGGAGAGAGAACAAGAATGGATCAAGAAGAAGTCATGATAAGGGCATATTTCATTTGGTTTAGAGAATTAATATAGTATGAAAGAGCTGGAGGAAGCAAAATAACGAGAGGTGGTGGTCAAACACTTTCTACTAGAGTTTTTCATTTATATGTTGCAGCCTGTTTATGTCCCTATGTTCCTTTTGATTGTTCTCCCCATGTAATGTTCCTTGGCTATTCAAAGGCAGTGATGTTCTACACTTTTTTTCCATAGGACAACAGAGGTAAAATGTTAGTATTGAACAGATGGGTCTTTGCTTTCATGGGAATTAGCATCATTAAAGACACTTTACAACTTACTGGAAACAATCCAGCCCACAATCCTTTTCTATTCAACTCTGGAACCAGCTCAGTGTTCATCTGTACTGTGTGTCCCCAATAAAGATCCTGTTAGATAAACTCTTTATCAAGAATTTTTAACTTTTTTTTTTTTTTTGCATCACAAACTCCTCTGACAGTCTGGTAAGGTCCATAGAATCTTTCTTAAAATTTTTTTTCAATTTAGTATTTTATTTTCCCCCAGTTCATGTAAAAGTAATTTTTAACATTTGTTTTTTTAAAACTGGAGATTCTCCCTTTTCTTTCCTTCACAGTGAGATAATTTATTCCATTCTACTTCTCCCTTTACCTTGATCCTACTATATTCCTCTCTTACTTCTTAATTTTATTATTTTAGATATCATTCTTTCATATTCAACTACAACTGTGTCTTCTGTTTATATATACTCCTAACTGTCCTAATGAGAAAGTTCTTATGAGTTACAAGTATTATTTTCCCATGTAGCCTTAAAAAATTAAATGAAGTTTAAACTTTAAAGTTTAGCCTTATTAACAATTTCTCTTTCCTGTTTACTTTTTTATGCAAAGTTAAATTTTCTGTTCAGCTCTTCTTCAAGAATGCTTGAAAGTCCTCAATTTCATTGCATGTCCATTTTTTTTTCTCCTGAGCAATAATTTTAACTTGGGTTTGGCTGGGTAGATGATTCTTGATTATAATCCTAGCTTCTTTGGCCTTCAGAATATCAGAATAAGTTAGAAGTTGATAAACTTTGTGTTGTTCTGACTATGGTTTCATGATACTTGAATTGTTTCTTTTTGGATGCTTGCAGTTTTTTCTCCTTGACCTGAGAAGTCTGGGATTTGGCTATAATACACCTGGGAGTTTTTTTGTGATCTTTCAGGAGGTGATGGGTGAATTCTTGCAATTTCTATTCTATCCTCTGATTCTAGAATATCAGGGCAGTTTTCTTGATTGTTTCTTGAAAGATAATGTCTAGCCAGCAGGATGATTTCAGAAAGGCCTGGAGAGACTTACATGAACTGATGCTGAGTGAAATGAGCAGGACCAGAAGATCATTATTTATTTCAACAACAACACTATATGATGATCAATTCTGATGGACGTGGCCCACTTCAACAATGAGATGAACCAAATCAGTTCCAATAGAGCAGTAATGAACTGAACCAGCTACACCCAGGGAAAGAACTCTGGGAGATGACTATGAACCACTACATAGAATTCCCAATCCCTCTATTTTTGGTTTCCTTCACAAGCTAATTATGCACTATTTCAAAGTCTGACTCTTTTTATACAGCAAAATAACTGTTTGGACATGTATACACATCTTGTGTTTAACTTATACTTTAACATATTTAACATGTATTGATCAACCTGCCATCTGGGGAAAGGGGTGGGGGGAAGGAGGGAAAAAGTTGGAACAAAAGGATTTGCAACTGTCAATGCTGAAAAATTACCTATGCATATATTTGTAAATAAAAAGCTATTTAAAAAAAAAGAAAGATAATGTCTAGGTTCTTTTTTTCTTTTTTGATCATGACTTTTGGGAAGTCCATTAATTTTAAAATTATCTCTCATGGACCTATTTTCCAAGTCAGTTATTTTTCTATTGAGATATTTTACACTATCTTCTATTTTTTTTTTCATTTTTAAAGTTTTGCTTTATTGTTTCTTGGTTTCTAATAAAATGATTAGCTTCCATTTGCTCAATTCTAATTTTTGAAGGAATTATTTTCTTCAGTGATCTTTTGTTCTACCTTTTCCATTTGGCTAATTCTGCTTTTTAAGGTGTCATTTTTCTTCATTATTTTTTGTGCCTCCTTTACCAAGGTGTTGACTTGTTTTTCATGCTCTTTTCTTGCAATCTCATTTTTCTTCCCAACTTTTCCTCTACCTTTCCTACTTGATTTTCAAAATCCTTTTTGAGCTCTTCCATAGCCTGAGACCAATTCACATTTTTCTTGGAGGTTTTGAATGTAGGAATTATGACTTTATCTTCTTCTAAGTGTGCTTTGATCTTGTCACCATAGTAACTTTCAATGGTAAGGATTTTTTTTTCTTTTGTTTATTAATTTTCCCAGCCTATTTCTTAACTTTTAATTCTTTGTTAAAGTAAGGCTCTCTTTCCAGAGCAAAGAGTTCACTGTCTCAAACTTCAGGGATTTAATGCAACTATTTTTAGAGATCTTTCTAGGGACCTATAACTTTTCAGTTCTTCCAAGGTGGTATGATCTAAGGAGAGATGTGTTTATTACTCTCCTGGCCTATGCTGATTTGTAAGCAATCACATGCACTCTTTTCTGCCCTAGAATTGCAAAGAGAATCCCTGCTCCACTGTGGCCACAAGCTCTAGTATGCTAGTGCTCCTTCTCAGCCTGAGACTGACACCCAAGGCTGTAACCCAAATCCAACAATCTCCTTGTGACCAAATGTTGGACCCTTTTACCAGCTGCTGCCACTGCTGATTCAGTGGCTCCCAAGGACTGCTCCTGATTTTCTGGAGCTGAATCCGTGCTGGTATGGCCTGCTCTGAATTGCATTCCACTCTCACACTAGTGAAACAGACCTTTCCTGCTAACCCTCTAAATTGTCTTTGGCTGGAAAATTATTATATTCTCACCTTTTGTGGGTCTGCTGTTTCAGGAATTATTTTATGATTATTTAAAGATGTTCAGAGCTCAGCTGAGTCTCTACCTTTTCTTTACCATCTTGATTCCACCTTGCCTAAAGTCAACTTCATCTTCTCTTGTTCCTTCCATCTTCTGGCATATACTAAAACATGGCTCTTTCCTGATATCACTGATTACTTGGCCATCCTGTCTATCATACCTACAAATCACTGATCCTGGTGGGGGAATCTCTTTGTTTCCTTTTATCACTACAGGAATCCTCTTTCTACTACTGCCTTTATTCAGCATCCTCTCCTCTAAATGATTAATAAGAAGAGAATTCTAAAGTTCCTGAATACAAACAAATGTAAACAAATAAATAAATATAAAAATAAAGGAGATGAAAAGAAAACCAAAACAACTAAAAGAAGTGTACATATTAATTCATTTGAAAGTCTTGATAAAATGAGATTCTTGGTTAAATGTATAATCCTCTTTTGAATTATGTATATGGAAACTGTTGTTTTATTTGATGTTAACTTTAGAATAAAATAATAAAAGTGTAATTAATAGACTAAATTAAAAAAAAGTCTTGCTAAAGTAACTAAACACTGTATTGAACAATTACATAAGGTAGCAGAGCTTATTTTTCATGACCAAAACAAAAAACCAGCCCAGAACTACATAAAAGTTCTAACAACTACTGCAATATGTAATGAAGTCATCTCCTTAACTAAGAAGTTTCCTTATTATATTTTTAAGGCAGTTAGTTGGGGTTAAGTAACTTGCCTAGGGTCATAATCTAATAAGTGGTAAGTGGCTGAGACCAGATTTGAACCAAAGATCTTTCTAACTTCAGAGCTGATGTTTTATTCACTGTGCCATTTAGCTACCCTGTAATTCATGGTTTTTGAATTGAGGACATTCATCAAGATCTCCCTCTTTTCATCTTATTTCCCTTTAACATCATTACCATCACTGTTCTTCATTCTAGTCCTCTGAGACTTGATTGATTCTGGGGTCTTGGGTTCAGGAATTTATGACTTGAATACAAAAAGTATGGAGTACAGCTGAGGAACTCCAGCTTTTAAAATTCTGGAGTGAAATCGCAGTGGTATAACCAACACCAGAAAGCTGTGCTCAATTGAATTAGACCAAGGATAGAGTAATTTGCCTGCTATAACTAAGTAAATTCTGGGCTAAACGCTCTAAGTGGGTCATTTCATTCCAATATCAAACCTAAACTACCAGGGGACTGGTCTAGTAAAGGCAGGCCTTTCCTATAACATTTCCCCACTGGAATTAATTATGTCCTGGCTTCAAGACCTATTTTTTTGCTTTTTCTTTAAATCTGAAGTGTTTACTTAGCACAGCCCTTGGAATATAATGCTATCTTTTTTTTTTTTTTTTTATGTGTGGAATAAGTAAAAGCCACTGAATTTATTTATGCCTTTTGGTCTTTTACACTAGTCATTTCCCAATATAATTTCCACCATTGAATCCTCTATAACAAAATAACAACAACAAAAACAGATAAGCAAAACCATCAACAAAAAAACACCATCATATAGCATATACAACATTCTCTATCAGTGTATCTAAGCTTAAGATGAAGAGACATCAATTACATATGCATATATATTTATTTTAAAAAGATTCAGCTAAGACTTTTTGCATATGTCCATAGATACTTTGAAATATTTAATTTAACATAAATTTTTCACTTGTACATCAAACTAAATAACATTTAAAAATTAGAATATAAATTATAATAAGTAATTTATTAAATGGAATAAGATATTGGCTTGAATATTTTTGTTTGTAAAATTAGGATTCCTTAAGAAATTTTTTCCTACACCTGCTTGGAAAGACACATTACTATGGCAACATGCTATTATAGAAATGTTAATTGAATTGAAAATGTTTGGTGGAGATTTATCAAGACATAATTCCCCCAATATATCATAAGCAAAAACATTTGCTACTGCTGTAAATCTATCACACTTGAGAGCTAAAGAAAGGACTGGGATTACGTATACACATGTAAGAATCCAATACATGAAATTTATGGTTGAAACTTATGTGTGCTTCTTACCCAGGATTCTTTTGATTAATTAATCATTCAGTTAAAATAAATAGCAAAAAAAATTTTTTTCTGACATTATCTGGAAATTCACATTTGAAAATCAAAGCATTTGAACCAAGGTCAAGCTATCTTCTCAAAGTAGGTCAGGCAATTATTCAACAAATCTGCAGGTCAGACATTGGCTCTGCATGTAACATTTTGATCATTCCTTCTGTCCTTTTATAGCCATGCGTCTTGCAATCTCTAGACTTTGAAAGTTTCTAACATTTTCAGAAAACAACAAAATGGTCACTAATGGTTTGAAATCTGTTCTGATAGTGTCCTGATTTTGTATCTTACCTAAGATCATATGATCATAGGTTTGAGTTGAAAGTAACCTTGGGAGATCATCTTTTACAAGACTTTCTTTTTTATAGATAAGGAATTTGAGACCTAGAGAAATTAAATGATGTGTTTAGGGTTACAAAGTAGAAGAGCCAGGATTCAAACCCTGGTCCACTGATTCCAGATATATCATGCTTTCAACTGTGTTATGAGAAACCTTTATTAGGAATCTGAAAAGTAGCTGCTGGGCATTTAAAATCCAGGTCAGATTACTTATGTTAGACATATGTATGGTTGCCTTCTAAATATAAAGATAACTTGGCTCATGCATGGCTTGGAGAGACATCTGATCTGGGATCAGGTTCACCCCCTCTAAGGAAGATTTCAAGTTCTTACTATGGGAAATAGGAGGAGGGCCAGTGGCTGGGATACTCAACACTTTTCACCTGTTTTCAAGAGGGAGATTGGGATAAAATTGTTAAGTATCCACCAAACTTTAACTAATTTAAAGAAGATACTAGCAGTTAAGGGAAGATTGTGAAAAATCGTAGAAAATGGTACTTGAACTATAACTTGAAGGAAAAGAAAGACTCTATGAGACAGAGTGAAGGACTTCCAGGCATATGGGAAAGCCAAAGCTCAGAAATGGGAGAGAGTGATTTAAAGAAGGACAACTTGCCTTGATTATAAAATAAAGGTAGGAAATCAATATCCAAAGAAGTTGGAAAGATAGCCAAGTTGTGCAGGGATTTAAAAGTCAAACACAAGTTTACCAGCACACTGATGGCTTAAAATAAAGTAGTAAGTGTGATAAAGCGTTGTTTATAAGAGATGTGGAAATAGTTGTTGTCAACGGATTGAATACATGGATAAGGGAGAAACAGGAGTTGAGGTAATCTCAAGATTATGAACCTGAGAGACTGGAAAGATGATGGTTTTTGACAAAAGTATGGAAGTTTGGAATAAGGGAGCATTTGGGGGAAAGAGAAATTCAGTTTTATATATGTTGAGTTTGTAACTTTGGAATAATCTTCTCTCTCCCACATCTCTCATATGAAGTGTTCATTATATTTCAGTAATATCTCTCTACCTGTTTCCTTCTCTATTCTCACATGGCCACCAATTTAGTTGGGCTCAATACTTCCAGTATCTCCCTCTCCAATTCTTGTTCCAAAATCATTTGGAATAAGTAATGTGTAGCACATGTGCTTGATTTCTATTTTTGAATGTGAAAAGAAAGGTTCTCAAATTGGGTGGACTCCTTGTGGAAATTTTTATAGAATATGGACTAAAGTTGTATAGAATGAGTTGACATTGCCAACAGACCAACCCCCTCAAATTCTAAGTGAAATCTGACTTTGAAATCACTCTCCCTAGTTTTCCCAGTCACAGTTAGTCATGAAAAGTAGAAAGATTTTGGGATATAGGATACCAAATTCTGTAAATGCATATGTATCACACCAACAACAATTTTCCCATCACTGTTATTTATGGAAGATAAAAAGAACCCTTATCATCCTCAGGAATTAACTGTTGGTATTAGAAACACACTTTTGACACTGAAAATGAGACGTCAAGGAGAATTTATGAAAAAAGAATCTTAAGGAATTGTTTTAAAGTTTCTGACCAGAAGTAGGTTCCTCCTTGGGAAGAGGGAATCCTGAACACATAAGTGAGAGAAGCTTTATTCTTGTTAGCTCAGCATAATCCCTCCCTTCAGAGAAGGAACTAGTCTGTCCCTTCTAGGCTACAATCTTTTTGAAATGTCCGCTGTATGTTTCCCCCAAATATGTATAAGCATGTCCCCTCTCCTTCGTCATACATCCTATGTACAAAAATGGAAAATTCCTCCTATGGGTATGTTGTTTAATATTCAATTAACTTATTAAAAATGTACAATAGTCAGGTCACTGACCCCAACTAGTTTGAGCTGGATGGCTATTATCTTAAGCTTGTGGTTTTCTTTAAACCACAAGACTCTTTCTGATCGGCTGAATCCATCTGTGCCTTCCTAGCTCCCAAATTCCTTGTTTGCTCACTTTCTGATAGATTGAAACTTAATTGTTCTATGGAATCTTAACTTTCCTTAACATTCTGAAAACCTATTGGTCAGTGGCACCTACTATCCTGAACTATCTTGAAGCTTGCAACACTGTGGAAACCCAACTTTTCAGTATTTCTCACATTGGGAATACAAGGGTAACACATAAAATGATCAACAACATGATGGCACATATATTTATATAATAATTCGTGATGGACTTAGAGTGCTTTTGGAATTCTATAAAAGGCTTATGCTATTCTTTGTACAAAAATGCTCGGTATCAGTATAAACATATACTTTCAAATGATCCTCCAGGAGTGATGAGAAGTTGCCCCAAGTAGTGCACAACTTCACTTTGTCCTTCTTCAGAAAGTCATGAAATGTCATTGGTGGATCCTAGAGCTTTCAGCATTCAGTCCAACCAATTCCTTTTGCAGTATAACTAACTACATGGTATGCACACTAGTCTGCGATGTTCTCTCTTCATTGGAATTCTTAGATCTCTTCAAGGCTCAGGTAAAAAGCCACATCCCACAAGAGTATGTTCTGATTTCCCTGTGGTTAGTGCCTTTCCTCAATAAATTTGAATATGTAACATTTAGAGCTGACCCCAAAGTGGATTTTGTTGCCTTAAAAGAGAGGTTCTTATTAAGATCACAGATTTAGGGCTGGAAGGCACTTTAAAATTGCACCAAGAACACTGTCCTAACACCTCCTCTTAAGCAGCTTCAGCTAGGTTTTCCTTTAAAAGTAGGAGATATTCCTTGAGACTCTTTGGCTCAGAAAATGTAGAGGGCTGAAATTCTGAATAGGTGCACTTGAATCAGACAACAGAGCACTTACAGCTAATTACTTATCCTATCCAATATGAGACAATGGCTCTATAAGCATATGTTTGGATAAATGGCTCTTCTCATAGTTGATACTGGGTGATGGTGTTTCTTTTTCCAGAACACAGCCAGGTGATAAAAGAGTTCAGATCTTTTATTGTGTCCTTCAATATAGCCCGGTTAGCCCAGAGGCCTATCTCTCCGCTTGGTTCTAAGAGCTCCACCCGAATGTCTCCAAATCCAAAGGTTTGTCCTTCCGACTCCAGCCAGCACCAAGGTAGAAGATCCGATGAATCTCTTTTGCTTTGAAGATAGGGCTTGTGGGCTTCCTCCCAGAGTGCTCCTCTCTGACTCCTGGGAATGCTCCCAAGTAACTCTCTCTGGCTCTAAGAGCTTCCTGTATATATATGAGCTCCCAAAGGTTAACTCCTCCTTCTGTAGAGAGAGGGATTGTGGGTTATCTCCCAGAGTGCTCTCTGGCCCTAAGGGAGGTATGAATTCAGATATTTCTTTCTAAATCCTGAACTCTCCCAAAGGTGTGAACTCCATTGAGTACTTAGATACTTATGAGCTCTCTAAAGGTGTGAACACAAGCATTGTTTCCATCAGTTATATTTAGTACCTTGTTTCAAGTTCTGGCCCAAAATATCTCCTCCTAAGATCAAATCAATCACACTGAGCCATGCCAAATTAGATAATTATTGTCTCTATCAACTCCAATGGCTTAACAGTTTGTAAAGATTCCAACATCTCCCTTTTTCTTTTGATTTAGAACATAGGTGGTCATAACCTCCCTGACTTCTCATGGAGATGAAAATACCAAAGGAAATAGAAAATCAAATCAGATTAGGGGGTTTCTAAAGGGGCTCACTTGAAACAGGTATGAAACAAGGTGTACATAAATCCATCAATATGGGAGGCATTACACATAGTTATATAAGCATATAGCACTATAACACAGGCTAGTAGTAATGTAACAAATAACATGAATTAACATGAGAATTTACACATTGTCCTTGTGGATTCTGCTAAAGTGTTGAACTTTAAACAAGGAAACCTGAGTTCCAATCCTGCCTCATTTTTTATTAGTTATCTCAGTCTTAATTTTCTCCTCTGTAAAATGACAATGGCAACAGCACTTAACTAACTCCAGGGTTAATAACATATATAAAACCCTTGGAAAATTGTAAAGCATTCTGAAAATGATGGTTATTATTTCTGGGGGATCTTTATGAACTTTTACTTTATTATACAGCCTATGATTCTAGATTGTATTAATCTTTCTGAATCCTACTTCCATTGTCTAATATATTAGCTATCCCTCTCAGCTTTGCATCATCTACCTAACTTTATCCACGGCATTGATAAGATATTCAAGAATTCATGGCCAATGGCACAACCCTAGTTACTTTTACAATTTTTGTCTACAAGGGATAATAGAGGTCAGCTAGACCAACTTCCTCATTTTATAGTTGAAGCTGTGAGCTGTACTGAAGTACTGAGCCAGAATTCAAACTGTCTTTTCCTTTTACTACTTTGCTTCTCCTTCCCCCCCCCCGCCCCGCCAACGTCCAAGCAGTCTTGACTACAGACTTTTTGGTAATGTACTTCAATCCTTAGCTGAATCCCCTAACAATATGATCATCTCTCCAACTTTTCTTCAAATATATAATGAGAAGTTTAACCTTGTATGACCTGTTGACCAATGATGTAATAAATTAACATTTATTAAGCATCTCTTAAATGCTAAGTACTACATAAGGAACTGGGGCTCCAAATGCAAAAAATTCCTGTTTCCAAGAAATTTACATTCTACTGAGATCACAACATACTCACAGATAAGTAAATAAAACATTTATACCAAATGAAAACCAAGTATTTTCTGCAAAAGGTAGAATAAGTTCTGACAACTAGAATAATCAAGAAAGACTTCCTGAAGAAGGGAACACTTATTTTGATGCTAACAGAGTTCCAAAAGATATGGCTAAAGAGAGAGAACATTCTAGCCATGGGGAACAGCTTGGACAAAGGCGGTGATGAAAGATGAAATGTATCATGGGAAACTGTATGTGGGCCAGTTTGGCTAGAGTGTGTAATAAGAAGGAGCAATCTTCTTCTGGAAGAAGACAAGTCAAAGCAAAATTGTGAAGGACTTTGAAGGCCAAACAAAAGAGTTGGTATTTTATCTTATAGGCAAGGGGAGGACACTGAAGCTTCTTGAGGAAAGTCATATGGTCAGTGCTTTGATGAAGTCATATTAGTTCTTACTGACTGCTTTCCTTTCTAAATGGTCTAAGGTAAGATAGGTGTCCCTAAATGGTCAGTCTTGAAGCTAGTGTCCAAGCACTTCACTACTGACATGTGTTCTTTGCCACAATTCATTAGAAGATCCAGTTAGAAGGCCAACCTCACTAATAATTCACGCACCCCTCCTTTATGGTACCCAGGAAACTTGTACTTTCATTACAAAGATACATATACCACAGACAGTGATTATAATACATGATGAAATCAAGAAATACATTTTGGATTGATATGTTTTTCTGATTCCAAGACCCTTTCTGAGAAGGCAGCATAAAACAAAGAGGAATACTTATAATCTGAACCAACAAATGGGAAATTATAATATAATCAATATAATAATTATATATGCTAACCTCTAATGTAACCAGAATATTCACTTTCCCACCAATAGGAAGGAACAAATTATTTCTGAAAAGAACTAATTTTAGACATGGTTGGAATGTAAATTTTTGCACTTTGATCTTTTTCCTGTTTTATGGGATCCCAGACTAGAATATAGTTAGAAATAATTCTTTTGGAAGTCAAATGATATAGCAGAAAAGGCCCTGGATTTATGGTCAAAGGATCTGTATTTGAATCATGGCTTTGTCAGCAATTGAACCAACTCTTCTTTAAAGCTGAGTTGATTTTGTCAAATAATAATAATAATAAGAGTTAAAATGGGCATTCACCCATCAATTGGGGAATGGCTGAACTAGATGTAGTATATGATTGTAATGGAATATTATTGTGCTATTAGAAATGACAAGCAGAATGATTTCAGAAAAATCTAGAAAAACTTAATAAACTAATACAAAGTGAAGTGAACAGAACTACAAGAACACTGTGCACAGTAACAGCAATACTGTATGATGAAAAATTAGCCACTCAACATTACAATGATCCAAGACAATCCCAAAAGCTTTACAATGAAAAATGCTATCCACTTCCACAAAAGAACTGATGTTATCTGAATAAACTAAAAAATATTCTTTTTCTTTCCTTTCTTCTCCTTTTTATCTCTTCATTTTCCTTCCTTTCTTTTTGCACAAAATGACTAAGATGGAAATGTTGTACAAGACTGCACATATAATCCATACCAGATTGCTTACCATCTCAGGGAAGGAGGGAGAAATAGAATTTGGAACTCAAAATTAAAAAACAGCAAAACACAACTAACTTTATAGCCACAAGGACTCTTCCCTTTTCCCCTATAGTTGAGTCAAACTAGACTGATCACCAAACATATCTTATTTTCCTAACTCTGTTATGGATTAGATTGTGAAGAAGTTGAGTTTGGATGTAATTTGGTTACTACATAGTACATTTCGTTAATGCATAGCTAGAGAGGCAGTGTGGAATACTGAGTATAAGATTCAGAATTCCTCTCCCAAAAAACTCTTAGAATCCCTGTCCCAACCAATGGACAAACTAATTGTAAGGTCGGAATTCCCCAATCAAGGGAACTCTTGAGTCTCCTCCCCAATACCAAAGAAAAAGACTGGGAGCTCCATGATGATTAGAAAAGTCTTTTAGTAATCATCTAGGTTAGTTATATGGGGGTTGTCTGGGGTGGCAACCAGATGCTTTAATGGGTTTGTATCCCTGCCATTGTTAGGTTCAGAATTCTCCATACAAGGGAACTCTAAGCTACTCACAACCAAGGGGCAAATTTGCAGTCTGAGGCAATGACCACACTATTCAGTGGATCCTGCAAAGACCCTGAAAAAAATCTCATGATATTATAGAAATCAGACAAAGGGAGGAGGAACTTATAGAGCATCATGCCTATATTAATATGGTTCAGCTAATGTTTTGATTTACTACTTGGGAACTGGGCTTGATTCCCAGGACCTGGGCATCTGGCCAGTACTAGTAGTTATATGTCCAGACACTCAAGGCCATGTACTGATCAGTTTGAATAAGTTCCTAAACACCCACAAGATTACAGCTGGACGCTATCTTTGTAATGGCTTTCACTCCCTTGCTATAATTTTCACCAATTGGTTCCCCACACACCCCAACAGAGACTGATCCATATTCCATCCCTGAAGCTCTCATAGTGAGCTAGATGGAGTCAGGAATACTGGGGTCAAATCCTGCCTCTGGCATATTCTGGCTACCAAGTGTAGCAACTCTTTTTAAATTAAAAAACTTTTTCAAATCTGTTTTGTTTCTTCACCTTGTTGCAATTATAGATTTAAAAAATATAGTCACCAAAAGGTTTGAAGAGAGGAGGGAATATAATCAGAGCTACATTGAAGGAAGCCTAATTTGGTGGTATCCTAAAGAATGAAAGAAAGAAGAGAACTAGTGGATTAAGGAATAAAAGGAGATAGTATTTGTAATATACTATATACATGCTAAATATCATTATTAAATCCCTAAGGTGTGGGATAGGTGGGGTACAAGACCCCCTTCCCAATCCAATTAACTAATTGGAGACATCATCAGGTACAAAGAGAAAACATTTATTCAATCCCTGTAGAGAGAGGCCCAGACACACACCTGAGAGCTATTCCATGCTCCCACCATGTGCTCCTGGAACCTGACCTGCTTCCAGCTTGTCTAGGAAGGCAAGGTAAAGGACTCGCGCCTTCTCACTGGATAGACTAAAAGGATGTAACCATCCTTGACCAATGATCACTAATGCTAGCTGCCTCCCATAGGTCATGTCACTTCCTGTATCTCAGGTTCAAAGTTCATTCCTCCAGAGAGTAAATGACCTCCCCAAGATCTCAGTTCTGGAAACAGGGAACATGTGACTCAACACTGAGAAACACCTCATCCAATTAGTCCCATTCACTAAGCTATTAGATATTAGGAGGGACTGAACAAAGTGGTACTTGTAGGTTAGAAATGAGGAGATAGATATGAAACATTTTAAAGCCCTTATAACTATAGCAATCTTATTTTTTTTAAATAGCTTGAGCCAGATATTAAGAAAAGAGAGTTTTCGTATTGTTGGTGACAAATGTGGATAGTGGATAGTTAGCCTGGCAACCAGGAACATTTGTCTTCAAGTCCTGCCTTTGACATGTGCTGGCTGTATGAAATTGGGCATCTGAGTAACTACTCAGCTGTTGTCCCTGATCAATTTTTAAGCCTGCTAGACTGAAAAACATTCAGGACAGACAGACAGGATTTTCCCAGCAGCAGGGCTCAGTATAGCACCTGTAATACAGTAGGTGCTTAATAAATGCTTGTCCAAAAAATAAAAAGACCTAAGTGGTAAATGATAGATACAATGCAAAAAAACAAATATGATTGGTCTCCTTCTTGCTCTTACACAAACTCCCTCTCTTCCAAATCTGGGCATTTCCCCTGACTATTCCCCCTTACTAGAACCCTCTCCCTCTTCATTTGTCTCCTAGCTTGCAAGTCATATCTAAAATACCACTTTCTACAAGGTGTCTTTCCCAGTCCTTATCTTAGTGATTTCCCTCTAAAACGACTCCAAATTGACAGGTCTAACTTGCTTATATACAGTTGTTTTCTCCGCTTGAGAGTGGGTTCTTTGAGACTCAAGGACTTTCTCTGTATTCCCAGGGCTAAGCACACAGAAGGTGCTTAATGTTGTCTTTCCCCTTTAGATTGTGAGCTTCACGTGAGCTGGGATTTTTTCCCTTTGGCTTTTCTCAATATCCCCAGCGCTGGGCTCTCTCATTAGAGTGAGGTCCTGGAGAACGGGCCTTCTTTGTCCTTTGTCTTCCTCGGGATCCCCCGACGCTGGGCACAGGGTAAGCGCTTGAAGGCTAGGAGACCAGCCAGATCGGTGCCCCTCTTCCCTCCCTCTCCTCCTCCCCCAACATTTCCAAGAAAGAGCCATACAAACACGTGCTTACGTGAGCCCGGCGGCTCGTGAGCAGCTCTTCCGGGGCGGGGCAGATCCCTAGGCAGGTAGCCGAGGGCGGCCCGGGGTTCGCTGAGAAGGGGAGGGGATACACGCAAGCCTGATATGGGCGGGGCCTATAGGAGCTCGGACTCCTCCTCTTTCCCCGCTTCTACCTCATGGGCGCCAGAGGCTCCGACTCGGGCTCCATCCGCCCCTCACCGGCTTCTCCTCCCTCCTTCGATTCGAGCTCCTCCTCTTTCGCTGTCCCTTTCCTACCTCTTCCGTCTCGGGCTCCGCCCCTCCCCGCCCCTTGCCGGTTTTTTTTCTTTCCCTCTCTCCTCGGCTCGCCAGAGCTGCGGCTCGAGCTCCGCCCAGCCCCTCCCTGCTGGGCTCCTCCTTCTTCCCCCACCTCCTTCTACATTCTCCGGTCAGACTGAGGCTCCGGCTCCGCCCCGCCCCCCGCCGGGCTCCTCCTCCGGCTCCGCCCCACCCCGCCCCCCGCCGACCCCTCCTCCTCCCTCCTCGAGCTCGGTAGAGGCTCGGCTCCGCGGCGGCCGCGGCGGCAGCGCGGAGCTCGTGTAGCCCTAGGGGCAGCAGCATGGCGGCCGTGGAAAGCCGGGTGTGCGAGACGGCGGGCTGCAGCAGCGAGGCTAAGCTGCAGTGCCCCACCTGTATCAAGCTGGGCATCCAGGGCTCCTACTTCTGTTCTCAGGTCAGCCCCGCGCGCGCCGGCCCCGGCCTCGCAGCCCCGCGCGCGAGCTCCCGGATTCCGGCCCCGGAGAAGGCGGGCGGGCGGCCCAGGACCCTGGCCCGCGGAGGCGAGGACAGGGAAGAGAGGGGCGTGCGGTAGGGAGCGCGCGCGTGTCCCGGACGAGGGGGGCGTGCGCGCGCCGCAGCCGCAGACCATGTGGAATGGGGCCCTCTTTCCCCCCACTCCTCTGGGAAGGGGTTCGCGGAGCCGGGTCCCTTTGGCGCCCCCGCCCCCGCTTCGGGTCACGTGGCCGCCGGCTCCTGGGCAGGCGGGGGGCTGGAGCTTGGGCGGACGGGCCTGCTTGGGGTTGCTGGAGGGAGGAAGAAAGGGAAGCGAAGCAATCGCTCGCTCTGGCAGCTGGGCTAACCTGACTTTTGGGCCGAACGGGCGGGGGCGGGGCGGCACTCGGTCCCCGCTCCGGTTAAAGTTAGCGGCGGGCCGCAGGCCGGGCGTCCGGGAAGTGCGAATAGAAATTCCTGCCCAAGCTTTCTCCTCCCAGGCGAGAGCTCCAGACTCGCCTTCCCCCCCTCCCCCCTCCCCGTCCCCGACCCTCCGCACAGACCCCCAGAGGGCCGCTCGTACATATAGACACACACGTTACTGACAGGCATACTGAGTCGGCCGGGGTGGCAGGTCCTGCCCCTGACTAAAAACCCAGCGCTCTCTTCTTTTAAGTCTTTGAACCCGGATCAACTTTTTAACAAATGGGGTTAGGGGGAGCACGGTGTGTAGCCTGGTCTTTAACGCAAAAGCTGTGCTTTTCAATGGAAGAAAGAAGCGATCGAGTCATCGTGCTTTGTCATAAGAGTTTCCTATAGCTTCTCCGACCGAGGATGGGCTGGTCAGGGTTATATAATGGGCGCCCAGTTGTGCCTCTGTGGGGACTCCGGCACCAGCGGTGTCGTTCTGCCCGACTCCTTGCCTTCGTGCTCCTGTTTTTTTCTGTCTAAGAATTCTACACCTAATGATAACACTTTTTTGGGAATTGGTTGAGTGATTTCACGAGCTCAGGGAATTCCTTGCGAGGAAATAGCTTCTACCTAATGCAGATAGAATACTGTTCTAGCTGGAAGGCTCATGGTTAAATGTCCTTTGTTATACAATTAATGTCCGAGGAAAGGTCTTTTTGACTTGAGGTGGGTTCTCAGCTACCGCGCTATTTTTAAATTCTTGCTCGGGACCCAAAATATTGATAGAATTTCTAACTTCCAATTTTGATTCCATTTGAAGTTTAGCCAGGAGATAAACTCCTGCCCTTAACTATTGAGTTGTGCCACTTAGGGTTACCCAAGATAGACGGGCATAGTAGAAAGTGCCGACAAAAAGTGGTCCACTGGAGAAGGAAATGGCAAACCAAATACAGAATATGTGCCAGGAAAACCTCATCAGGGAGGACAGAAGGGCCTGATATGCTATGGTCCATGGGGTCACAAACAGTCAGACAACTGAGCAACCAGGAAGTTCTAAAGGACTGGATTTGAAGCCTGGCAAGTCTCGGTTTAATGCCAGGGCCTGACACTTGGCAGCTATGACCATGAGCAACTCACTCAGCCCCTTTGGGATTTCTTTTTCATATTTGTGAAATGATAGGATTTCGTAATCCTTTCCAACTCTGAACCTATAAGACTCATCACACACAAACACAACTTGGCACACTTTAAAAACATAGATCCCCTAAAAGCTCTCTCATATTCAAGATTGGTTCTTATTCTAAGTTCCTTTCTAGCTTTAATCTATGGTATTGTGATCATTTTATATATACACGTGTGAATATATTACACAAACACATGAATGTGGTGTACATATGTGAATAATCATAGTGTTATAGATACTATGCATGTTGCCTGACACTCCTCAGAGCAGAACTGCTAAGGTGTATTTTCTAAGGTTCTTTCTAGCAGGATTTCCTAAACTTTTTCTACTCATGCCCTCTTTTTTGCCTGAAAAATTTTTTATGTGGCCCTGGGTATGCGGGTGTACAAAATGGATATATATATATATATATATCAAACATTTACTGATGATAAGTCATAATTTTTTGATTCCCCACATTGAGTTATGACACCCCATGTGGATCATAAACCACAGTTTAGGAAGCTGGGCCTTCCAGATCTATATTGGTGATTCTATGATATGAATATAAATAAGCAGTTAATAATTGAGGACTATGGAAATCTATTTAAAGTGTTTGGAAAAAGTTTTTTTCTAAGATTGATTTGAAATTGAGGGGACTTTGACATTTGATTCTGTTAGTACTTTTTTGATTCTGGTGTTGATACCAACTTCGTAAATCATTTAGAATCCACTGGTTTATAAGGGTTTATTGAATTAAATTGAAAGTATTCTTGTTTTCATACATTTTTAACCTCTCTGTTTCTGGTTTTTCTTCTCTCTGGTAGTCTGCACATAGCAACCGGTTGAATCATCTTAAAGCTTAGAGATCTCATGAATATCACTGCCCTCTTAAATCTTTCAGTGCTTCCCCACTGCCAATGGATTAAAAAGTCTAATTTTATGCTTTTATTTATTCTCTTCCCTAAAACCCTCTTCCTATCATAAAATCATAACCCATTTATTTAGGTGATATTATAAGATCATAGCTCTTGAATTGAAAGGGACGTTAGAGATCATTTAGTGCAGTTCTCAGAGTATAGTATGGGGATGTTTTCTTTTTGTTTTATTAAAGCTTTTTATTTTTAAAATATATACATAATTTTCAAAACCTTGTGTTTCAAAATTTTTTCCCTTCCTTACCCCTCCCCCTTCCCTAGATGACAAGTATTCCAATATATATTAAATATGTGCACGTCTTCTATAAATATTTACACAATTATCATGCTGCATATCATACATCAAGAATCAAATCAAATCAAAAAGGGGAAAAGATGAGAAAGAAAACAAAATGCAAGCAAACAATAAAAAAAGTGAAAATACTAAGTTGTGATCCACACTTAGTCCCCACAGTCCTCGCTGGGTGCAGATGACTTTCTCCATCACAGGTATATTGGAACTGGCCTGAATCAGCAAAGTTGCTGTTGAAAAGAGCCATATCCATCAGAATTGATCATCTTATAATTTTACTGTTGCTGTGTACAATGTTCTCCTGGTTATACTCATTTCACTTAGCATAAGTTCATGTAAGTCTCTCCAGGCCTCTCTGAAATCCTTTTGCTGAACGTTTCTTATAGAACAATAATATTCCGTAACATTCATATACTATAACTTATTCAGCCATTCTCCAATTGATGGGCATCTACTCAGCTTCCAGTTCTTTGCCACTACAAAAAGGGCTGCTACAAACATTTTTGCATACATAGATCGTTTTCCCTTTTTGATGATCTCTTTGGGATACAGGCCCAGTAAAGACACTGCTGGATCACAGTTTGATAGCCCTTTGGGTGTAATTCCAAATTGCTGAATAGAATGATTGGATTAGTTCACAACTCCATCAACAACATATTCATGTCCCAGTTTTCCCATAACCCCTCCAACATTCATTATCTTTTCCTGTCATTTTAGCCAGTCTGAGAAGTGAGAACCTCAGAGTTGTATTGTTGATATTGTTTGTACTAAAGCTTTTTAACTTAATATAATAAAAATTATCCATTTTGCATTCCATAATGTACTCTAGTTCTTTGACCACAAATTCTTTCTTACAGATCTGAGAGGTAAACTATCCTTTGTTCCAATAATTTGCTTATAGTATCACTTTCTATGTCTAAATCATGAACCTATTTTGATCTTATCTTGGTATAAGGTATTAGATGTGGGTCAATGCCTAGTTTCAGCCATATTAATTTCTAATTTTTCCAACAATTTTTATCAAATAGTGAATTCTTATCCCAGAAGCTGGAGTCTTTGAGTTTATCAAACACTAGATTACTATAGTCATTGAATATTTATTGTGTCTTGTGAACCTAACCTATTCCGACTGATCAACTAGTCTATTTCCTAGCCAGTACCAAATGGTTTTGATGACCGCTGCTTTATAATATAGTTTTAGGTCTAGTACAGCTAGGCCACTTTAATTTGCATTTTTCTTTTTCATTAATTGCCTTGAAATTCTTAACTTTTTGTTCTTCCAGGTGAATTATTATTTTTTTTCTAGTTCTATAAAATAATTTCTTGGGAAATTGACATGGCACTGAATAAATAAGTAGATTAATTTAGATAGTATTGTCATTTTTATTATATTAGCTTGGCTACCCACACGCATTGATATTTTTTGAGTTGATTAAATCTGACTTTGTTTTGTAATTTGTGACTCCCAAATACTTTATATTATCTAGCTATGGGAATTTCTAAGATCTAGGTGTAATTGAGATTAAAGCTTTTCATAATACCCAGATGGTTTTTAATGTGGTAACTTGGTAGAACTAATGACTTATCTAAGGTCACATTGAATAGTAAGGAGCACAGCCAAGATTAGAAGCCAGAATTTGTGAATCATTAAGATTAACATTAATTAATTATTAATTATTATTATTAATTAATTAATTATCCAATTAATCATTGGATTAACCAACATTTTATCCATTAGAGTACTCTGTATACAGAGCTTTCTTTAAAATGTCTATTTTGATGATCCTAGAAGATATGCAGTCTTTTCTCACACCTCTCCTCTCCCTCCCTTCTCCTATAGTACTTAATACAGTATCACTGTACTTATCTGGAATTCCACGATAGGGTAACCTCACTTATACTGAGTATAAATGTATACCAGAAACTAAGTGAAAAATTTCTTTGGATAGCCAGAATATATATTTGTCCCCTATCCTTATCCTATCACTAGAGTGAGAATCTGGAGATAGGGGGAAGGAGGCAAATTAAATGGGTAGTGGGATGTCCTTACTATGTTTTTAGAATGTCTTACAAAGCTAGTCTCTAAATCTGGTGAATTTCTCTTTGGCTATGAATGAATGGGGATGGAAGTAGTTTATGCTGTTAAAATTGTTCTGAAAAAATTTTGACACGAACAGATCTAGGCCAGTTGTTTGTGTGAGTTTTTTTTTTTTTTTTTTTTTTAACATTTATCATTCTGTGGTACACTTAGATATTTTCATTGCCAGTGGGGCAGAGTAACATCTATTTAGCAGAAACACTCAAGCCCAACTTTTAGGGGAAAGAAGATAAGAACATTCTGACAGCTCTGAATTTTTATTTATTAATGAGCCTTAAC
The DNA here is from genome assembly GCF_902635505.1 of Sarcophilus harrisii. NCBI lineage: Eukaryota > Metazoa > Chordata > Mammalia > Dasyuromorphia > Dasyuridae > Sarcophilus > Sarcophilus harrisii. Next base: position 144,213,682 of record NC_045431.1, read on the forward strand.
AAAAATTCTACCTATTATTTCATCAGTTCCAGGAACTCCTCTCTCTACCAATGCAAGTTGGTACCCTCTTTGCAATTTATTGTCATGAGCTGCCTGGTGAACTCAGTCACCAAACATTTATTAATCAGCTACTAGGTATCAGACACTAGCTAAGCACTGAGGATTCAAAGAAAGGCAAAATATTGTCCTTACACTTGAGGAATTCACAGTCTACTGAAGGAGTCAACATGCATAAAACTGTATAAATGGCTATATGCAAGACAAATTGGAGATAATCAACAGCAAGACATTAGATTAGCATTAAGAGGGTCAGGAAAAAAGTCTTAAAGTGGGAATTTAGTTGAGGCTTGAAGGAAGCAAGAAGGAAGAGAAGAAGAGACAGGGTGTTCCAGTCATGAGGGACAGTTATTGAAAATAGCTGGAGCAAAGCAGTGTCACTGGATCACAGAGTAAATGGGGGTCTGAGATAAAAGAAAACTGAAAAGGCAAGAAGGCACAATATTAAACCAAAGAGAAGATTTTGTATTTTTTCCTAGAGGTAATAGGGACCCATTAGATTAAGTTGGTGTTGGAGAGCAGTAATGTGATATGACCTGCATTTTAGGAAGACTAGTTTGATAGTTCAATGAAGGCTAGATTAGAAAGGGCAGAGTAAGACGACCAATATCAGCAGCCTATTGCAATGATCCAGTCATGAAGTGATGAGGGCCTGCCACCAAGGTGTGAGAAAAAACAGGCCTTATTTAAGTGGTAGTGAGGTGCAAGAATCTTAAAGAGTGACTGGGAGTTTGGTGTACCTTCATCTAGCTAGCATATAAGTAATAGGAGACTTGAACCCAAGTCTTCCTGATTCAGAGCAGCTTTTATCCATACTGCTTCTCAGTGAGGAATTCTTGATAACAAATAGCACACCCCTTTATGATTCATTTAAATGCTAATAAGAATGCATTATTATTCTTTTTTTCTTAAACGTTTTAAAAATTAATTTATTTATATACGAAACATGTGCATGGGTAATTTTTCCAACATTGACCCTTGCAAAACCTTTTGTTCCAAATTTTCCCCATCTACCCCCTACTTCCTCCCCAGCTATCCAGGTAGTCCAATACATGTTAAATATATTGAAATTCATGTTAAATCTAATATACATATACATATTTATACAGTTATCTTGCTGCATAAGAAAAATTAGATCAACAAGGAAGATAAAGAAAAGCAGAGTGGAAAACAATGCAAGCAAATAACAGAAAGAATGAGAATGCTATTTTTGTGTTCTACACTCTGTTCCCATGGTTCTCTCTCTCTGGGGGTAGATGGTTTTCTTCATCACTGAATAAGGGGAATTGGTTTGAATCCTCTCATTGTTGAAGAGAGCCACATCCATCAGAATTGATCCTCATATAGTCTTTTTTTTTTTTTTTTTTTTTTTTAATTTAATAGCCTTTTATTTATAGGTTATATGCATGGGTAACTTTACAGTATTAACAATTGCCAAACCTCTTGTTCCAATTTTTCACCTCTTACCCCCCCCACCCCCTCCCCCAGATGGCAGGATAACCAGTAGATGTTAAATATATTAAAATATAAATTAGATACACAATAAGTATACATGACCAAACCGTTATTTTGCTGTACAAAAAGAATCAGACTCTGAAATATTGTACAATTAGCTTGTGAAGGAAATCAAAAATGCATGTGGGCATAAATATAGGGATTGGGAATTCAATGTAATGGTTTTTAGTCATCACCCAGAGTTCTTTCTCTGGGCGTAGCTGGTGCAGTTCATTACTGCTCCATTGGAAATGATTTGGTTGATCTCCTTGCTGAGGATGGCCAGGTCCATCAGAACTGGTCATCATATAGTATTGTTGTTGAAGTATATAATTGATCCTCATATAGTCTTGTTGTTGCCATGTATAATGATCTCCTGGTTCTTCTGCTCATTTCACTTAGCATCAGTTCATGTAAGTCTCTCCAGGCCTTTCTGAAACCATCCTGCTGGTCATTTCTTACAGAACAATAATATTCCATAACATATAAGAATGTATTATTGAGAATTCATCAGTTTCAGCTTCATATTTTTACACATGAATAGCATTTATTATTCATAAAATTTTATTTTAGGATGGAATATAAAGCAAACAAAAACAAAAAAACTCACTCCTTTCTTATGAATCCTGTCTCTTCTCTCTTCTTTCTGGTTCTCCTGCATAAGAAGGAGAACTTATTCTTGTTCATCTTAGTAGATAGGGCCCCGGGCTCAACAATTACTAATCTTTTTATTCTCTCTCTCTCTTTTTTTTTTTTTTTTCTGTAAAACCTGCCCTGTGTTTAAGCATCATGCTATACTTCACTAAGCTAGACATTTCCCCCTAAGGCATTAATTTGGCAATATCATCTAAACCCTTCTCAGAACAACTTTTATTGAAAAGCTGTTTCCTTGTTATAAGTAATAAATGCATTCCTATAGATCTCTCATTCTTGGATGGGTGCAGGAGGAGATTGACAGCATTTAATAAGTACCTACCACAACAGGCATATAGGTACTAGGGATACAGAAAGGTGTGAGAGATAGGGCTTGTTATTAAGTTTAGCAGAATGTATACATAATAACAAGTCAGGGTACACATATAATAGTAATAGTGTATATTTGTATATTTATGATTTACAAAGTGCTTGCGTCTACCCCCTGGTGTACGTGATGCCATTATTATTGTTGTTATTATTCCCATTTTACAGATAAAGAGATTGAGGTCAAGTTAACCAGCACAGATGAGTTATCCTTTTTTCTAGTTATACCTACTTTTGTGGTAGATTATACACAAGATTTTGAATTTATTGTTCAGTCATTTTCATTTGTATCCAATTCTTTGTGACCCTACTTAGGGTTTTCTTGGCAAAGATACTGAAATGATTTGCCATTTCCTTTTCCAGCTTATTTTACAGATAAGAAAATTTGAGGGTTAAGTGACCTGCCAAAGGTCACATAGCTAGTAAGAGTCTGAGGCTGGATTTGAACTCAGGTATTCCCGACTCCAGGCCTGGCTCTATCCACTCTGCCACCCCAGCTAGCTGTTCAAGATTTTGAAGATGAGGTTTGTAGGTGGCAGTGTTTGTCCTCATTCTCAAAGGGACTGTGACATCAGGGAAGAAAGGTGCCTTGACATGCAAGTAAATCTGAGGGAGGGCTGGGCAAGTTCACCTGCTCTTTCTCCTCCAGAACCATCCAGGTCCAGTGGTTAGGTATAGATGAGGACAACTGAAGTTGGCATTTATATATATGTACATATGAACTAATGGAGAGAAGGGAAGAAGATATTTGCCTTGGAAGGATTGATATGTTTCAAGGCATGAAGATGGGGAAACAACATGTATGTATTAAATCTGTGTAGGGAGATTCCCCATAGAGCAACAGCTGTTTTGTAGAATAGCAATTCATGTGACTAATAAAATGCCTGGATTTGATGACAATGAGGCAAAGATTAGTTAAAAAAAAAAACAAAAAACTGTGCCTGTTGGCAAATAGTTGATATATTTATAGTTGGTGTAATAGGAAGTGGTAGTGCACTATTGTAATTTCTTTAAGGAGAGGACATGGGGGAAAAAAGTCAGATAACATGGAAAGACTGGAGCAGAAAGAGACTAATTAGAGACAAAAATGGCAAGATCCTAAAATCAGGAAGGGGGTAGTAAGAGAGATTTCCTTGGAGGACTTGGAAAGTCCAGGGGAGAATTAGAAGGAAGGAGAGAAGTGAATATAAGAGAATTAACAAGGAAAAAAAAAGCCTGATATCCTTATCAAAATTTCAGTATAAGAAGAGATGTTAGAGGACATCTAATCCAACCTGCCTCTGAGAGGAAATCCTGGCTCATAATGTTCCTGATTGTGGATGGGACATCCAGCTTGAAGACTTTCTCCCTGAGGCATCCTCTGCCATCTTGGACTAGTTTTCATTATTAAGTAAGTTTTTTCCTTATATCAAAGGCTGCCTCTCTGTTATTATGTAGAATCATAACATCTTAGATCTTGTAATCCTAGATTGAAAACTAGAAGGGTCATCCATATTGGGATCAAACTCAAATAGAAATGATTCCTGCTAGTTGCATATTGATCAGAACATCACAAATGTAATATAATATGTTAATTTTTTTAAACATTCCAATTACATTTTAGTCTTAGAGCTGGAGACCATTAGTTTGAAAACCTCTGATTTAATCCAACTGACAGATCATTTTTCAGATGAGGTAACTCATCTGGTGTGTTAGATTTTTTTCTTTAGAAAAACTAAGGTCACACAGATAGCAAGGGTCAAGAGCAAGCATTCAAACCTGGTCTCCCCTTTTCCAGGTTTACCACTCTTCCTGCTAAGTCATGCTGTTCTCTTGAACCAATTAAAAAAATTCTAATGTCTCCTTGCACAGCCTTTCAAGTACTTGAAGGCAGTAATTGATTTCTATCCTAAAACTGTTTCCAAGCCATTTACCCACCTTTGATTTCTGTACCAGATTTTTCCAGAGCATGTCTCATCTCTTTATAGTCCTTGTTATCCTTCTTTGAAATGGATGCCCGTTCCTTGCTCTACAGACAAAACTCATTCTACAAAAACTTAATAAGGTAGAATTCTAAAATGAATGGGGAAAATAGTGAAGTAACTTGCTGGAAAATGATGGAACTAGATTTTGCACTGAATAGAGCTCACTTTAGCAAAAGGTTAGTGTTAATTGGTTTTGTTTCTCTTACCTCAAAAGATTTGGTTGAAAATTTTCTCTAAAAACCTAATGATGTTATTATGCTGGTCTTATGGTATTGGGACACTTCCCCCAGCTCCCAATGCTTATCAGTTTATAAAGAGGCAACTTGGGGGCATAGTGAAGTTAGGGTTGAACTTGGAATCAGGAAAACCTGAATTCAAATTCTGCCCCCGTCTGTGTGGCCCTAGGCAAGTTATTTAACCTCTGTCAGCCACATTTTTCTTATCTACAAAATGGACATGATAATTCCTACTTAACCAAGTTGATGGGAGGATCAAATGAGATAATGTGTAAAATGCTTTGCAAACTTTAAAGACTATATATATTGCTATTATAAAAGTATTCCTTTGTCATCAGGTATAATAAAATAACACATTCCTTAAAATCAATAAATATAATAAATAAAAATCATAAATATAACTATTTACCAAAAGGAAAAAATAATGATGTGAGTGTTGGAAAGGCAGTCTGCTGCCAAAGATGAAGGAAAAAGCAAAAAAGCAAAATGAGTATCTAGACACAGCAGAAAGTTTTTGTCTTTTTAGGGTGCATGTGACAAACTTGTTATCAGCAGACTGAATAGTGGAAGTACTTAATGAGTGTTATTTTCTACTACATTGTGCATTGTATCTATTCCTCTATGTATGTATATATCTGTTATATGGAAGAATTTGTTATGATGAAAATAAATCCATATAATGAAAAATAGGCAAATATATCTAGTTCATTAAAATGAAAATTCATAACAGTGAGGGATGGATATGCCAATCAATATTATTATAGCTTAAGTTTTCTAAACTAATCTTTTAACTGAATTTCCCAGACCTATTGTCGCTAATGATTATTTGTAGAGCACCCCATGAGACCAGGACAGAATAGAAATGGGTACACTTAATACTAAATTATGCTTTTAAAAGAAAGAGGTGAATCTTTTTTCCCTTTGAATTGAACCTTTAGACAGGGATTTAAGGCATTTCCATTTAGTCTGGCTGAATTCTGTGAAGTTGGAAATAATGAGAATAAGTCGTCATTTTGCTGTTTGGATCCTGGAAACCAGAATTCAGTGCTATAGCGTGAAGAAGGAATTTGCCTTTTGGATAAGGTCATGTGTTCTGGAGCTCCAACAATGATTCTAGAATATTTGCATACTGCAAAGGACATGAAAGATTATCCAGTCTATTCAACTAATTGGCATTACTTTAGTTCTGCAAGAACTTTTAGGGGTTTTGATGAGCTAATTAAACATAATCAAGCTTTTGATATTGAGATGTCTTCTAGGCTGTTGAAAAGATGGCAGAAGAGAAATAATGAAGGACAGTCAGAACTTATTTTATGCCTATTATTATACTAATAGATATAGTATATGTGCATGTGTATATATTCCATTATATATATTTTATAGACGAATTTTCGAAAAGTGTAGGGTCTTTTAATGAGTTACAATGATAAAAAACTTTTTCCTTTGCGTATAGGATAGCCTTTATTTAGTTTCAAATCAACAATCATTTATTTAGAGCCTACTGTGTGTTAAGTGCTGGACATACAAAGAAAGGCAAAATACAGACTCTTTTCTCAAGGAGCTCACAGTCTTAATTGGGGAGACAATACGATATAAAAAAAATATTAATCTTAAACATTTATTAAGGGCCTTATATGTGTTAGTCACCACTGAGGATACCAAAACAAAGGATTTTCCCTGCCTTTAGGGACATTATAATCAAATGGGTGATGAGATTATAGAAGAAGAAGTTGAAAAGGAGGTGAGGAAGCTCATGCAGCTGATGGGAAATGACTATATTGGGCTACCTCTTTAAATGGAGGTTTTTGGAGCCTAGGACTGCTCTCCAATCAGAAAGGTGAGGATGTTGATAAAATGTGGGTATGAAGGATGTTTCAGTCTTAGGATGATGGGATTTTTCAGTGATGAGCATTCTGGAGTATGATGGAGAAGGCCACACTTTTATATCTAGTATAAATTGCAGAGAATCAGAGGATAGGCACTGGTATTAAAGGGGTTTGGGAAAGCCTTCTTGGGATAATATTTTAGCTGGAACTTGAGAGAAGATAAGGAGGAGGAGATGAGGAAGGAGAAAATTTCAGGCATGGGGAAGGGGGACAATCAGTGAATATGCATAGAATTGGGAGATGGAGTCTTTTCTTCAAAAATGGCAGGGAGATTAGTGTCACTATATTGAAGAGTCTATGGAAGGTACTAAGGTATAAGAAGACTTGAAAGGTAGAAAAAAAACCAGGTTATGAAGAATTTTTAGATGATTTTGTAGAAAGAGCCAAGGAAGTTTATTCACTGAGAAAGTGGCATAGTCAGATCTGTGCTTTAGGAAGATCAGTAAGATTAATGACATATAAAGCCTGTCACCTTTTCTCAGAATTTGGTTTGCTACATAGGCATCCCTTTGATGGTGCAGTGAATTCCACTTTGTCACAGAATTCAATGGAATTCCCCTAAATTTTAGAAATCTTCCTTGATTGTCAGCATATTTGGGTAGTCCTGAACAAATAGTTTTTTCCCACTGAACTTCCACTGTCTGAATAACAGTAATGATAGGAGGTAGTAAGGTATAGATAGGGCATTTACCCCAATCATGACTTGACCTTCTTCATCTGCAGTGGTAAAGTGTTGCTCCTCTTTCTTCTTTGATATTTTTTGCTTTTCAATATCCACGTCAAAAAAAAAACCTTTCCAGACCAAAAGAACCTAAAATAATTTCCCCTTTTTGAATTTCTATAGCAAAAACTATTTAAAAATTCTAACCCCATTGTGTAGATTGTGCACATTGTGTAGATGAGAAAATTAATGCTTATAGAATTTAAATGACTTATCCATGGTTATACCAGTAGAAGATGACAGCTAAAATTCAAAGAACACAAATTTTTTGATGACAGATTTTGTATTTTTCACACTGGATCCTTTTGCAAGGCATAGTGGGCCAAGTAGAACAAGAAATGGGCTTTTTGGGGAACTAAAAAAGTGTTTTTTTAATCATTATTTTAATGTTAACTAAAAATATAACCAAATCTCCAAATTTAAATAATGATTCTTTTAACCTTTTACAAATATTGGCTTTCTGGAACACATGGTATCTCTACTGTAGTTTTCCACCAATTACATTTGTTTCTTAATATTTATTGAAATTTAGGAGGCACCTCATGATTTAGGAACCTGTTTTAACCTTAGAAATTCTCTGTGTGTGCTCACCTTCATATCTATTAAACTTAAATATAAAATTGTTTTCAGTTTTCTGTCCCCCCCTCCAACATGATTGAACAACAATAATAATGCACTGAACATGGAACCATATTTTATTTTATTTTTTTTTTTTAATTAAAGCTAAAACATATGCATGGATAATTCTTCAACATTAACCCCTACAAAACCTTGTGTTCCAATCCCAAAAACAATAGCTAGACTAGACCGACAATTTATAAAATCTGTGCTTCACACAGCACGACTGTAAAGGCATTGAGAGAAACTCAAGGTAAGTGAAGAAAATATTAAAGGCATAATGGGAAAAAAAAATCTACCAAAAAAAGTGACCCAAAGATCATTCATCTATATGCCTGTTTGCTCATCTGTATGATAGTTTTATGATAACGTAGACATAAATGGAGTATACCCTCAGTGAAGGTATTAAATGAAAATAAGAAAGTTTGTTCAACTCTGCTGAGAGGGCTATAAAATTGCACATACACTTTGATCCAGCAGTGTCTCTACTGGGACACTATCGGAAAGAGATCATGAAAGAGGGGGAAAGGACCCACATGTGCAAAAAATGTTTGTAACTGCTCTTTTTGTGGTGATAAGAAACTGGAAACTGAGCAAATGCCCATCAATTGGGGAATGGTTGAATAGGTTATAGTTTATGAATGCAATGGAATATTATTTTTCTATAAGAAATAATAAGCAGGCTGATTTCAGAAAAATCTGGATAATGCCGAGTGAAGTTTGCAAAACCAAGAGAACATTGTACACAGTAACAAAAAAGATTATGTGATGATCAATTGTAGTGATCTTCTCAACAATGTAGTGATTCAAGGCAATTCCAATAGATTTGGGATGAAAAATGCCTATTACATACAGAGAATTTGAATTCTGGTATTCCTGACTCCAGGTCCAGGGCTCTATTTATACAACCATCTCTAGCTGCCCCAGTAAATAATCTTTCAAGAGAAAAGAGCAAATTATCTTTACAAAGAAGGTGATTTCTGAATGAATTATAAAAGAATATGTTGGAAGGGTGTCTTGGGCACCGAGCTGGAAACATTGTTATTTTCCAGGCTCATGGAGATCTTAGGAGAGATGATGGTCAAGGGAGGGGATAGTGGCTTGACTTGACTGGTGTGTTCTGTCCTCTATCTCTTTCTCAGGGTGCCTAGTTTCCCATCTTACCTGGCTTGTGAGATGAATTGCCATATTTTGAGGAATCCCCCAAAGCATGTTATTTTGGCTCTGCAGTACAGTTTGGGAAGGAGAGCAATACAATAATCCTGGAAAGTCAGGTTGGCATCAGGTTGTGAAGTACATTAAATGCCAGAGAATATTTGATCCCTGAGGGAGTCACTGTAGTTCATTTTATCAGAAGAACGCTTTAGGAAAATTACTTGAGTAGCTGTAAGGGGTCAGGAAGATTGATTGGGAAATGTCAAATAATTCATGAAAGAAATAATAAAGTGATAAAGGCCAGAACTAGGGTAGTAGTTGTATGGAAAGAAAGAAAACTTTATTCCTATAAATCCAACTTATATGATAGCTAAATTTTTATTGTGAACATTATACCTCTGAAGTTGGCAACTATGACAAATCAGGGCTTTAGTCTTGAGAGGGTAATTGAGGTATTAATGCAGATTAAATCTAAAAATGTGTTGATAGTTCTTTGGGCCCCTCCTCCTCTTCCTTCCCTCCCCCGACCCAATTGTTAAACATTCACCTTTTACTCTTGGAAGTGATAGTGGTTGGTAGAGTTTGAATAATGTATATGATTTAGTAACTCATTGGGTTTGTGAAGAGTCTAGGATGACTCCTAGATTGCAAACCTAAGTGATTGGAAGGCTGATGGGACATCCTGTCTGAAATGTCGAATAGTGGTGAGATTGGACTGAAGCTCAGGAAAGATACTAGTACTAGGTATATAGATATGAGAATCATCACTTAGAAGTGATAGTCAAACCCATGAGAGTTGATGAGGTCACTGAGAGTATGGAGAGAGAAAAGACCCGGGACAAAATCCTGGGGTATATCTACATATAAATGACAGTTGTTCCTGCAATAAAATTTCTAGATATAGAAAGGAAAAGATGAGACAGTCCCTGGTCACAAGAAATTTACATACCATTAGGGGAAAGAAAATAGGGATGTAAAAAAATGTATTTTATTTCTCTTCTATTTGTTTCTTTTTTGTTTTGTTTTGGTTTGATTTTTTGCTGAGGCAATTGGGGTCTCAAGTGATTTGCCCAGGGTCACACAGCTAGGAAGTGTTAAGTGTCTGAGGTCATCATCTCAGGTCTTCCTGGGCTGGTCCTCTATCCACTGTGCCACTTAGCTGCCCCTTTTCTATTTTTAAAAATATCTTTTAAAAATACTTTTTAGTTTTAGTTTGTTTAGAACTAAGTTTAATTTTAGTTTTAGTATGCTTTCTGATTTTTTTCTTCTTTCCTCCTCTCCACTCCTCCCAACATATGAACTTCCCCTTGTAATGGAAGAAAAGCAGTTAAGGAAAAACGACCAAAGAGTAAATATGTGCCATTCTGCCCCTACCTTTCTTGCTCCTAGGAGGAGTATGTGCTTCATTATCTTAAACAATATATTTGAGAAACATTCTTTCACGATCCAAAGGATTAATTTTTTTGTTTTTAATTAAATTTTTTTTCAAATTTTTAGGTAAAATTAAAATATTTAAAAAAACCCTCAAGTTTAGAGGAATATTTTTGTCTCTATCAAGACATGGTGTTTGTTATAGTTGAAAGGATGGAGCTTGTTTGACTTTTGTTGGGAACATAACATGAATGTTGTGTTGAAGAGCCATTCATTCTTCAATTTTTATTTTTTAAGGACTTAAGGACTGACAGTGAAAGGAGGTTTGGGATGATGTCTCGTATCAATTTCAAAAGCCCCTCCCTGCTAGATTTCCAATGCTGGCTTCAATGGAATTTAGTAGTTAGTCTTTACTACTTTAAAGAAGCTTCATGATCCTACCACTTAATTTAATTGGACATAGTTCTATTAACATTGTAATTATAGTTATATCAATCATTTCAAAGTATTAGTCATTACATGAATGATTTAATTCTGAAAATCTTTAATCTCATATCCTTTTTTCATATGTGATTTTTCCTGGTTGGTGTCCATTTTCTGACAATTCTATTAAAATCCAATAATGCCTAAAGTTATGAAAATACCATGTGGTAATAATGATCTTTAGCAGCAATTGTTTGGACAATTCAGGATGCAGGTAAATCTCCTAAACTTTTAATCAGATCCAATGAGTCCTTCCCCCATATTTCAAAGAAGAATCCAGTATTAGATATGAATAAGACTGAATATGAATAAGCCTGGATATCTAGAGTTTAGAACTTGCAACCTTAAAAAGAGATTTTAAAATTACTTTTTGTGATATTTTGACAGTATTTGACCCTGATTATTATTGTTTTCACTTCTTTCCCTTTTATCCTACAAAGGGACAATTAATAGAACTGCCTCTCTTTTTCTTTTCTTTTCTTTTTTTTTTTTTTTTTTTTTTTTTTTTTTTGTAGCTGATATTGGATATATTAATATCTAACCCCTCAACTTCTTTGTTTATTAGAGTCTTAGAAATTTAGTTACAGGTAATATCAGAAGTGCTGTCTGTACCCAGATCCTCAGGAATTCAAGTCATTGTCTTTGGCCTCCATCCTCTGGAATTTGGTCTCTTTCCCCAAGCTCTGAGATCTAATGGGGAACTTTCATCTTATCTTGGCCTGAAGCAGGCGTATCTTCACCTCCAACCATTTACAAATTGTAGTTTATTAACACCTTTCCCCCTCCTTTTTTTTTTTTAGTTTTTCTTTATGTTTTTTCTTCCTTTATTAGAATGTAAGCTTTTTAAAGGCAAAGACTATTTTATTAGCTTCTGTTTGTATCCTTAGAATGTACATTGCACCTGACACACAAAGTATTTTATAAAAATGCTTTTTCTTTAGTTCTTTCATTCGTTCAGGTTCAGTATACTCTGCTGCATTGTTTTGTTCATCAAGTGTAACGAACGGATATTATAATAATGCTTAGGGAGTCTTTGTGAATCCTTTTCTCTCCTCATACAGACCTGTAATTTCATTAGTGCTCAATTGTAGTTTGGGCAATTAAATGGCATAGTGGATAGAGCGAGCATTGGGTTTAGAATAAGGGAAGACTTATTTCATGAGTTTAGATCTAGCCTTAAATACTATCTGTGTGATGTTGGGCAAGTCATTTATTCCTGCTTGTTTCAATTCCTCATCTATAAATGGATTGGAGGAAAGAAATGGCAAACCAGTTCAGTATCTTTGTCAAGAAAACCCCAAGTAGAGTCATGAAGATTTGAACACAATTGAAAAATGATTGAAATCTATATAGATTGTCAACACTTACAATTTTTGTTTTAGATTATTTCCTGCTATACGACAGTGTGGACTTTTGTCATCAAATGAAATAATTTACTTAAATAATGCTTTGTAAGACTTTTTTTTTTTTATACTTCTTTCACATAAAGTAAAATAAAAATAAATCCATAGACTAAAGGAAGTAAAGCAAGTCACTACTGTGCAATTCAATTAAACAACTTTAAAATTTAATTAAAAAATTAAAAAAGAATCTGCTATGTGTAAAGGCTGTGCTGGATGGTAGTCTTACAAAGAGAAAGTAGACAACTGTCTCTGTCCTCAGAGAGCTTATATTCCTCCAAGAAGTGATTGTAGAAGTAGCAGATAGGTGTTCAGATAGGTAAATGCAAGATAATGGGAAGGGGGTAGAAGAATAACTATTGAAGACACCAAGAAAGACTTCTTTATGAGGAAGGGCCTGAGCTGAACTTTAAAGTAAGAAATTTGAAGTGTGTGTGTTATGTGTGTAAAAGCACTAGAGAAAAGAATACAAGTAGTGACTAGGAAAACCCCTTAGAGTTGGGTTACACACAGAAACACACACATTCTTATTACCTGCCACACACATTAGAATGTAAGCTCACTAATAAACTGGGAAAACATTTTTACAATCAAAGGCTCTGATAAAGGCCTGATTTTTAAAATATATTGAGAATTTACTCAAATTTATAAGAAATCAAGCCATTCTCCAAATGGCAAATGGTCAAAGAATACAAATAGACAATTTTCAGATGAAGAAATTGAAACTATTTCTAGTCAAATGAAAAGGTGCTCTAAATTACTATTGATCTGATAAATACAAATTAAGACAGTTCTGGGATACCACTACATATCTTTCAAATGGGCTAAGATGACAGGAAAAGATAATGATGAATGTTGGAGGGGATGTGGGAAAACTGGGACACTGATACATTGTTGGTGGAACTGTGAATGGATCCCACCATTCTGGAGAACAATTTGCAAATATGCTCAAAAAGTTATCAAACTGCATACCCTTTGACCCAGCAGTGTTTCTACTGGGCTTATATTCCAAAGAGATCTTAAAGGAAGGATAGGGACCCACATGTGCAAAAATGTTTGGGCAGCCCTTTTTGTAGTGGCAAGAAATTGGAAACCGAATAGATAGCCATCAATTGGAGAATGGCTGAATAAATTATGGTGTATAAATGTTATAGAATATTATTGTCTTATAAGAAACGATCAGCAAAATGATTTCAGAGAGGCTTGAGGAGACTTACATGAATTGATACTAAATGAAATGAGCAGAACCAGGAGATCATTATACATGGCAACAAGACTATATGATGATCAATTTTGATGGACATGGCTCTTATCAACAATGAGATGATTCAAACCAGTTCCAGTTATTCAGTGATGAAGAGAACCATCTATATCCAGAGAGAGGACTATGGGAACTGAGTATGGACCACAACATAGCATTTTCACTCTTTCTGTAGTTCGCTTGCATTTTGTTTTCATTCTTGGGTTTTTTTTTTTTTTTTTTCTTCTTCCTTCTTGATCCGATTTTTCTTGTGCAGCAAGATAACTATAAATATGTAAACATATATTGTAACTTATTTAACATGTATTGGACTATCTGCCATCTATGGCATAGGGTAAGGGGAAGGAGGGGGAAATTTGGAATAGAATGCTTTGCAAGGGTCAATGTTGTAAAAAAGAATGTAAACTCACTATGAGTGGTATAATTTCCTTATTCGAATTCCTAGTGTATATCATGGGGTCTGACATGTTGGGCACTTAATGAAGTTGTTGGTTGGTGATTGAGCTAGTTCTCAGAAGTCAGTGGAGGATAAAACATCAGTTGCAGCATTGTAGATGTAGTATTGTGTAGGACTGAAAGGTGACAACTGCTTTCTGTCTAATGGGGAGGTTGAAATCCAGCTTGTCAAAAGTTATTCTCTGGGACCTTGAGTTCATTTTACAGATAAAAAGAAAAAGACAATCTTCAAAGAGTAACACTGGGAATGGGTATTCCAGAAAAAGACTGGCTTAAGAGAGGTGCTCATAATAGATAGTGGTGGGGTTTTTTTGTTTGTTTGTTTGTTTTTTAACAAAATCTTGTGGAACAAAAGAGCTGAGGGAAAGAGAGCAGCACTTGGTGTAGTGATCAGTGTCAGGTGTGGCAGTGGGTAAAATCTGCAATAGAAGCTACATTGGCAACTCTACAGTCTGGGATTTTTTTCCCTTTTTTTCTTTTCCATTTTAATTTTATATCTGGAAATGTGCCCATTTAGTCTTCATTTTTGTTTACTTTGAAGAAGTATTACATATGTTTTGCATTAAATATTAGAAGGAGTTCTTTGAATTTGGAGTCCAGAGGTTCAGCTTCAGATCCTGGCATCTCCAACTTCTCCAGTTGTTTCATCAACAGTTAAATAGAAACAATAATACCCTACCTATTTTTATGAATTTTGAAAAAAAATATTGTAAATTGCAGTGGTGAAGTCAGAGATCTATGTTAGAATCTTGGGCTTGCTGTTTCTTACCTGTTTGATCTTGGAGAAAACACTTAATTCTGGGCTCAATTATTTGTCTGTAAGCTGAGGGAATTGGCCCAGATGGCTTAAAATGACCTCTTCAACTCTAACTTATCCAGTGAGTCCCTTGGAGAGGGTAGGGGACTCACCTGTGCCATGTAAGCATTAAGTGGCAAGGCTGGACCTGAACAGCCAGATCTTATGACTCCTGGGTCCAATTCTTCTTCTGTTGTGTTAAGCCACCTAAATTGTGATCTGAAAGAGCAATTTTCATACTTATAAGAGGAATTACATTTAAGGATTGTTTATCTACTTTTTGTCGATTATAAATTAATAATAATTCAATTATCACATAATAATTAATAGCTAGCATTTATATGGCATTTTAAAGTTTGCAAAGTGCTTTAAATATGTAACCTCATTTCATCCTTAAGACACTAATGAAAGGTGGGAGCTATTATCCTTGTTTTATAAATGGGGAAATTAGGGGTCAGAGGAGTTAAGTGACTTCTCCAGAGTAAATACAGTGTCTGAAGCTATATTTGAATCCAGAGCTTTCTGACTCCCAAATGTAGTGTTCCATCCATTGTGCCATCTAACTAATAAACCTTTATTGGTTGCCATCTATATGCTTGGCACTGAGAGACATGGTCTTATGTAAATGGAGCAGTTGGTGTTTGAATTTATTATAATAGAATTTCATTATTCTTTGCTTTAGTTTGACTATGCTGTGGGTAAAGTTTTTTCTTTCTTTCTGCCCTTGTAATCTCACTGGTGTTTGGGAACCTTTTTCTATTGATGTTATCTGTAACTTGGAGAGCTCCAGAGTTGCAAAGGGGAGGGGGCGGCGCTGAGAGAATGAGTGGTAATTTATGTGGTCACAGAGCTAGCCAGTGTGAGAGGGAGTATTTGAACCTATGCCCAAACCATGCCCTGCCCTCATGGAACAAGATGTTTTAAACAAACAATATTTGACTATATACTTTCAAAAATAATTCAATTAGAGCTTGATTATCCCTTTAGAATTGTTTAAGTAATATGCTCCCTGCAGACATTAAAAAATAAAATTATAGTGACTAGAAGTTCAAATGACACTTTTCCGTTCACTGTTTGGTAAAAGAGTATCAGTACAGCTCCATGGTGAAAACCCCTTGTATATTTTGCTTTTAAGGCATGATTTATTTTACTTCTTGAATACCTTATCATAATAGTAAGAATAACTAAATCTTTTTTTCTGTGATAGAAGTTAAGAAATTGGCACATCCCTTTTAAAATAATAGATTTTTTTAAAAGGACAAATCCTGGGGTGCAAAAGGTACTGATTGTGTGTGTGTGTGTGTGTGTGTGTGTGTGTGTGTGTGTGTAAACATATATATGTATTTTGTGTATTTAAAAAAATAAAAAAATATAATAATGATTATTTTCCAGAAGATTTGTGTTAATTTTAAGTTAATTACTGTTCAACTATATATACATACTACCATATAGAAATGTATAATGTTTTCACTGAAGCCCAAGTTCTTTAATGATTGGGTTTCAGAGGAAAAGGCCTCTTTATAGTAATTAGTTTTACATTATTCCATTTCATTGGAAACTCGAGAAGTTGAGTACTGTCATTATCCCCATTTACATTTTTTACAGATGAGGAAGCTGAGACAAACAGGTAGAATACCTTGTCCAAGGTCATACAACTAGTAGGTATATGAGTCCAGATTTGGACTTTGGTCTTCTTTGCTCCAAACCCTGTGGACCAAGTTTCTGCCTATTATCAGTGAGTGAATTGTTAATGAAGATTTATCAAGAATCACACTCAGTCACTTTTCTAATGAGAAGTCACAAATCTACAATATAATCCCATATAGCTAATGATAGGTACATAGTTATTTCCAGCATAAGGCTGATAGAACACCAGCCCCATGGTATTAAAGCACACAAAGTTAGCAACAGTTTTGGAAATTTGTCTGGACCAAAAAGTGTTGCAATAACACTTTAATTGATTAATAACATTGAATTAATAACATCTGAGAGATGATTGAGTAAAAGCTATATTTACAGCATTTAAAAATTAGATTTATTTATATTCTTAAAATATTCAAAGGTTTCTTTCTAAACTATATTTTGTCCAATAATAAATTGTTACAGAAATTATTCCTTGTTTTGAAAATATTATGATTTTGAGGTTTATCTATTCATAATGAGTACTTGCTTAGAATTTGAATCTCTTAACTATTGTTAGGATGAACCTTTAAAGGGGCAACTAGATGGTGGATAGAACATATGCTAAAGGCAGGGGAACCTGAATTGAAATTCGGCTTTAGCCACTTTACATTTTAACATTTACCCCAGAATGTGTGACCCCAGAAAAGTCACTTAACCTCAATTGCCTCAGAAAAAAAGAAAAAGAACGAACTTTATTACCAGTGAGGAATAGAATGTAGTACTGTAGCCTCCTGAAGAACTGTACATAAAATATTGTCACTAATTCTACCCTCTATATAAAAGCACTGGTTCCGTGCTTTATGAACAAAGCAGAATTGATTTAGTTCAAAGGAAATGTGAGATGCGCAGAATTAGAGAAGCTATCCCAAATGTTCATAGGGGTTATTTGTGTCCAACCTGTGTGATCAGCCATAGGCACATTATAACAACTCTAATATATTGATGACATTTTGGTTCTCTTCAAATAGGAACGACAACCACCAGCCAGTTTGTATTTAAAAGAACATACGACAAGAATCCAAACACCCCAAGAATAAGACAACAGTTTTTCAGTGCAAAATAAAAATTCAAAAAAGCACAGTAAATATGAAACTGAACTGCATTCATCTTTGTATACAAAAATGTTCATATAATACAGGGAACAGTTACTAATATGTGGTATATTGGTATAGTATTGGATGAAGGTTATTGTTTATTGAAAACTTCCCCTTTCCCTACCAAGAAATGAAGGAAACAATAAAATAACAGGAACATTAGAGATGGTCCTAGATTTTTTGTTGGATACTTGGTGCCTTCCATATTTTAACCTGAGCCTTTTTTTTTTCTTTTAGCTTTGTCATTAGTTTACCTCCAACAATCTTTCCCTACTTCCAAACTAGTCAACTACATCTTTTTTTTTCTTTTGTTATTTTCCTGGACAACATTTTGACACAACTTCACTAAAACACCCAAAATCTGCAACCCCACCCACTTATCCCCACCCCACGCACATGCACATTCCCTCCTCATCTTGTTTCTGCCACCTGTTTTGTCCTATTCTCTCCACTCACTTGACACACTAATCATATGTTGCATTGAATCAATACTTGAATTTTTGCATTCTTATTCCATCTTGCATGAGTCTGTCTTTTCTTTGTCTAGATTTTAAGCCTCTTGATAAAAACAAGGATTTTGCTTCTCACTTTTTTATATTTTCCTAAACATATAGCCCAATACTAAACAGCAGATAATCAGATATTTGTTAAATATATCTAAATGTAGCTAGTGACTTGGCTCACAACAATATAATATTGTATAATAAGTACATCAGCTTAATTGTATAGATAAAAATACTGGTAGTATAGTTTTTGATAATGGACTACAAGTAGGATGCCAGTGGCATGAGGAATCATTTATTCTTTATGACCTAATTAGATTGATTACAGAATGCCTAGCATAATCTAATAGAGCAGATTTTTAGAAATTCTCATTGTTTTTCCCAAACCCCCAAGGTCTGAGACAGTATGGAGTTTTAAGAGCTGGAAAAAGAGTTTAATTTAATCCTTTCCCTTTTTGAATACAAAATTTAGGCTCAGGGAGGCTAAATAATTTTTCTTGGTTTCTATAGAAGAAAAGATAACATCTCAGAATGGATCATGCACTAACCTTAGAGCCAGAAGACAGATTCTTTACTTTGGTTGGCTGCTGTGCTTTCCTTGTGAACAAGTCACTTCACCTTGTGATGCTAGAGGCAGAGGCTTACCAGGTGTGGACGGTCCAAAGATCTTAAGAGTTCACCAGGTCAAAACTGTTTACATGATCATATTAAGATGGTTTACTTTCTCATAACCTACATAAATAAAAGTATTTTGTGGGGAAAGAGTCCTTGTTAACTAAGTGTGTAGAGGATCCCTGAAATCACAGTTTTAGTCATGGTTCTAAGTTGAAGAAAAGTTACATTGTTAGAGAGTGGAATTCCTCATTCGGGATTTCCCTACTCAGATCTTTCTCTGATCTAGAATGGCTCATCTTACTCTCCATATTAAATTCCTACCCATTTTTTAAAATACCAGTCCTACCTTAGCTATAAAGCCTTCTCTGATTCTACCTAAACTTTAATGCCTATCTCTTTTCTTTAGTCCCAGATACACCTTTTTTTTCCCCTCACTTCTCATCCAATGGTTAATTTTGTGTTAAAAAAGTTAATTTAGGGTCATAACACTCCCACTGGGGTCCTTGAATGCACTCCATGTTCTTTATTCCCTTCCCCCTGTTTAGACTAAAAGTCATTTGAGCAGTTCCAGTGTTTTAACTTGACTTTATATCTCCATTGAGCACATAGCATATTGCCTCTTTCTACTATAGATAGAAAGAGAGTAGATAAATTGACATAGCCAGTGTGCATGCATTGCTTACTAATCTGGCTTTTCTACAAGTGAGATACCTCGTTTCTCCACTCCAGGCATTCTCTGTTTGTTGTCACTCATGCCTGGAATGCTCTCCCTCCTCCATTTCAACTACTAATTTTCCTGGCATCAATTATAATCCTACTTCCTAAAAAGCTTTCTCAAACCCCTCTATTAATTCCCTCTGTTAATTATTTCCTATATATCCTGTATATAACTTGCTTTGTACGTATTTGTTTGCATGTTTTCTCCTCTGTGAAACAAGAGCTCCATGAGAGTGCTGTCTTTTATATCTTTTTACTCCTAGTGTGCTTAGCACAATGCCTAGCATGAAGTCGTAGGTACTGAATAAATGTTTATTGAATTTAATTATTAAGTACTTAATTGTGTGCTGGAGCACTGTGCTAAACCTGGGGATTCAAGTAATCCAGACAAAGCTAGTAATCCCAGGGGTAGAGACCATAGTTCAGATGGAAGGGAGATGATCCAAGTATAGGTAGTATACCTATGAATGGAGTTATCTGGGAAGCGTTTAATAAATATTTAATTTTGATCATTTATAGGGAGAATAGCTTAAATTAGAAAACCTCAGGGAATAGTTTATGATTTTTGAAAATGCATTTAATTTTCTCCAAAATAATTTAATCTGCTTTCCTTTTTCTTTTCAGCTTTGGTCCTAGCTTGTTTATTTGCTAATACTTAACTCGGCTCATTTACTAATTCATCCATCTAACTTACTTTTATAATCTATGTAGCCTACCATCCTTTAATATCCATGGTTATTTTTTTCTGTATTTATTAGCTCATCTCTTTGTGAATGGCTATCTTTTTGAGGAGACCTTGGAATGTTTCAGAGACCCTTCTTTCACATCACTCCATTTTATCCTTCTGTAGGACATTTTTCCATGTCATTGGGATATATATTTTTCACAAGTCTGGTTGGAGTCTGTCTTCTTTGATAATTGTTAATGAAAAGACATTTGAACAAGGTAATCCCCATTGTTGTGTCTTTCAGATAAATTGCACGTTTTTTTGGTACATGGAAGACACTTAGTTGCAGAAAAGCCTTTAAACCTGTATTTTGCTCTGTTGAATCAGGTGCCTTTGGTAGAGGAGAGGGAGGAATAACTGGTAAGCACAATGGAATTTACACATTCATCATTATATGAAATTGTAGCTTGCTGTAGAAAATTATCTGTGAAAGTGTTTCCTTCATATTTTTTAACAAGGGTACCTTTGGGGTGTGTGTGTGTGTGTGTGTGTGTAGACTTACTTTCCTCATAATTTTGTAGAGATGTGAAAATAGGCATATGAAATGGTCTTTTGATGACAGTTTCTCACATTTTTGGGGGAGAGGAGAAATGACAATAATATTCTGGAGATAAAAATTGTCCCACCTTCAGTAAGAGCGACTTAGGCAGAGATCTGAGTCAATGGCACTTATTAAAGGGTCTATGATCCCCTCTAATGAAGTGGATCTCACATCTTCCTCGTGATCTGAGTTACTTCCTCCTTCCAAGGCCCTATTTTTATAGGACTAGATGTCCCATCATTCCAGAACAGTTATACCAAATACGGAGTAATTCTACTGAATAAGAAAAAGATTAGCAGGACCACAAGTTGGGTGAAGCAAAGAATATTGCCACATAAGATGGATGGGCTTCTCCTTAATTTGGGCAGGAAGAAATGGTATAAGCCATCATAGTCAATAACCTAAGTGGTATTAAGATGGTCATCTGCTCCTATTGGACAAGTGATTGGTCCAGAGGTACAAAAATTTTTTCCTTTTGTGAGGCAATTGAGGGTAAGTAACTTGCCAAGTGTTTGACAGCTAGGAAATGTTAAATGTCTGAGGCCAGATTTGAATTCAGGTCTTCCTGACTCCAGGGCTTGTGCTCTATCCATTCTACCATCTAGCTGCCCATAAAATATTTTGGGGGACATTCTGTGTAATTGTCACTTCTGCCAAACTGGGCTTGGTCATAATTATAAGGCAAAACAAGGGTAGAAGGCTTTTAGTTAACTTCTTATAGTTAAGCAAGTGAACTTAGAATCTGTATCTCATAGCTCTGGGGCCATATATACAGAACTTTGATATGATTTTATCAAATTGGTTAATACTGATTGAAATAGAGTAGGGGTCCAAAATGAATTATTTCTCTAAATGCTATCCAATAATTTCACCATTCTTTTGAAATCCTTTTTAAGAAAAGCAATTCCTGACTTTTATGATTTTATTGCTTCCACTGTAGATTTCTTTTTGTCTTACTTTGTTAGGGCCACTGTCAGTCTTAATTTCCCCTTAAAAGCCATTTTCAATGAGAAAGTACGGTGTGGAGTTCAAATATAATTGTTACACTGCCATTGATCATTGCTACAAAAAATGCTGGCAAATCATTTCCAGCAACAATGAGCAACAACATTTGACAACTTTAGTTTTTGCAAACTCTTTTCCTCTCAACTACCATGTAAGTGGGTAGGATATATATTCCCCCATTTTAAGGATGATGAAACTGGTTGCTCAAGTTTGAGTGCTTCACCTATCTAAAAATATCAAACTCAAATCCAACCCTAAGCCATTGCTCTATCTCCTGGGTCACATTGCCTGTCTTTGTGACTATTTAATCTTCTTCATCCAGTTTCTACCCCCTATATATTCTAGGCATGATTTGGCTTAAATTTAACAACAGTCTCTTTGGCAGACCTTTTCACACTCCTGATTTTTGCAGGACAAGACTAGGGATAAGACTTGCAGTTTTGTTGATAAGGAGGGAATCTCCTTGGTCAACATGTTAATAATGGTCAACAACTATGAATCTGCATGTTCTCAATTTTTATTCTTGAGAGAGATACCTGGAGCACTGATTTGATCAATCACACAGCCTATGTATATCACAAGTTGTACCTGAATCTAGTTCTACTTAGTTATGAAGCCTAAAATGCCTCTTAACAGGGAGCCACAGTAATAAGAAAAACCTAAGTGTTCAGAGCAGCTTTCAGCTCTGGACTGCACATCTTGATGTCTTTTGATCTCTTCAGGAATCATACATATGATGCAAAGCCATTTCACTGCTTGCTGCCTCCCCTTGATCCTTTTTACCCCTTCTCTTGGACAGATCTCTGTCTTGGATGCAATATGTTCTTTTACTTCACAATCACCCTTTACAGACTGTATGTCCTTTCTTTAAGCCTAGGAACTGCAAAACTCCCTAGTTTGGCTCTGGACAACCAGACCAGGGGATAATCTTTTGTCAGATCACTTCTGTAAGACCTAATTTTACAGGCCAAACCAAACTTTAGCCAAACTCTAGGTTGGCCCCTTGGGCAGTATAAGACTAGTCCAAGCCAGCTCCTCACTCATCCAGATTCCAATGCTATCTAATTGGCTTCAAATCTATTCAGAGAACCAGAACAGATGTCAAGCTTGGCTTTTTTCTGATTTCCTTTGAAACCAAAGAAGGATGCAGCGAACAGTTCTCAAGATGACTTTGGAAGTCTAGAACAGAAAAGTGCTCATCCAGCCTTGCCCCAGCCAGTGCACAGGCTCCTCAACAAAGCAATTGAATCTTACATTCTTGGCTAATTTTCTGGATTGCTTCCTATTTCAGTTTCTTCACAACTGCAATTTCTTTTTTTTTCTAATCTTCCAGTGCCTTAAAGCAATCTCAGAGTCTGACTGAGGCAAAATTCATGAAATCCCCAAACATTTAATTTGATTTACCACTTTATGAATTATAACCTCATAAATATACAGCTGGGGGACGTAGTAAATTGAGCACTTTGCCTATAGTAAAGAAGACCTGAGTTCAAATGTATCCTCAAACACTTGCTAGTGTCTTGACTTTGAGCAAGTGACGAACTTCTGCTGTGATATAACTTCTGTCTGCTTCAGTTTCTTCATCTATAAAATAGGGCCATAATAGCACCTACATCATAGGTTATGAAATAATATTTGTAAAGTGTGTCTCAATATAAACTTGTTGTTAGTGGAGGAACCACACTGCCCTGCAGCCACAGTCATTGCTTTGCACTCAAGAAATTTCCTCTTTGTCCATTCATCAGAGACTAATCATAAAATATAATATAATCTTTAGACTTGTGCTTTTTAACATTCTGCTTCCCAGTGACAGTGACTGATGACTAACAGGTGATGCTAAGAATCAGTTTTGAGATTATCAATAAATAACTATTGACTGTTCATGAAGTTTAAAATAGTTAAGGACCATTAACATGTTAGAGGACCAGATCAAGATCCAAAATGATCTTAACAGGCTAGAACATTGGACAACATAAAATAAGATAAAGATTTAATAGAAGTATAAAGTCTTATACTTGGCTTAAAAATAGAACAGCCTAGGCATTAGATGTGACCTGTGTATGCACAGATTTCAGTTTTCCTGAAGATCTGTCTTTTAATGGACTACTCAATATGAGTTAACTTATATTATTGTGATTTAAGACCAGAATAAAAGAAGAAGCAAAGCAATTATCAAGGAAGTTAATAGTCCTGAATTCTGCCTAGATCAAATCAAGTCTAGAGCATAATCTTCTATTTTGATTGGTCATTTTAGCAAGGATATTTATGTGCTGAAATAGCATTAGAAAGGGATGGCAAAATGCTTCAAGATTATGTCAAATTTATCAGTGCTTTCTGATTTATTTTTCAAGAAATAGCTGAGAAAGTTGTTGACAAATGTTTTAAATCAAAATTCCTTTTAAGTACAGTGTGATTTTTGTGGATTTAATCAAGGCAACATATTATATATAAGTCTTTTAGGAAAAGTTTCATGTAAATAACAATCACAACTATGGACTATCTATTAAGCTTTTCCTGTAATGTCCTCTGAGATTCTTCCCAGTTTATCTGTGTATGTTTTGTTTGTATATAGTTGTCTGCAGGTTATCTCCCCCCAGTAGACTCAGAGCTCCTGAAGCTCATACTATATATAGATTTATATCATTTTTTTCCTTTCTTGCTATCCTCAACACTTGGCACAGAACATGGTAGATGTTTAATATATTCTTCTTGATTTGACTATTAGGGCTAAATCTTATGGCATTCCCAGCGACCTGTTATTAGAATATTTAGGAATATTAAACATATGTACAATCTTTTATGCAGGAACACTCCATTTCTGTTTTTAGTAGTATACATGGAAGGAGACTTGTAAAATATATTTTGAATCATAAGAAAAGAATTAGACCTGTGATTGCATTGGTACAAGGAATTCCCAATTTCCTTTACCAAAGCCTTCTCTACAATTTCTAAGACAGTTGCCTGAGGCCCCGAGGTTTGAAAAACTTGCACCATCATAGTCACTGGGTGGCATATATTGTGTGTGAACCCATATCTCCTCTTTTCAGGATCACTGTGTAGAAACTGCCTCTGTCTAATTCATAGTAGCAAAATTTGAATTATAAACTGAAAGAATGCTTGCACCTTTTTTATCCCCAATTCATTCATTATAAAATATGAAGTTGAAAAAGCAGGGAGAACTTGATTTTCTTTCAAATTCATGAAGAACTAGAAAAAGGAAGATGAGAACTTAGAACTGCATAACTTTATTTTAACCTAATTAAAATAGTATTTTCCATTTTTGTTAACAAATCCCTCACTTATAGAATGTTCAAATAGAGATAAAAGGTAAAAGTAGTTTGGAAGGGGGGAAGGAAAAGAGAATTTATTATAAATTTAAAAAATTCAGATTATATAACTTTGTTTTTCTTAAATGTACTGGCTTAAGTATGTTGTTTTTGGTTTTGCATGAATGGCTTTGTTAATTACTTTTTATATTTTTATTTCCCGGAAATAGCAGTGGATTTGGTCATATTAAAAATCTGCCAGTATTTTTAAAAGTATCTTTATCAAAATTATAGACTCTTAGAACTGGAAGGGTATCTAGAAGTAAGCCATTGATCTAGCTCAACCTTCCTCCATATATGGGGTCTCTTCCACAAATATTTCTGAGAATGACCACTTCACCTAGCCAATGTATTTGCCTTTTTCATTTTTTCTTTTCTTGATTTTTGTTAAATTTGAAATTGTGGTGACAGTAAAAGCAGATAAGAAATTTGTGCTATAAAAACTCCATGGAGGGAATGGCATTCTTAAGTTTTGTATCTTCACTTGCCCAAGAAATAATAAGGTATATTGGACAGAGGTCAGGCCTTAAAGTATAAAAATTTGAATTCAAATTGATACAAACTGACTTTGTGAAGATGGGCTAGCCATTTGACTTCTCAATGCCCCAGGCGGCTTTCTTAACACATTAAGTTAAAGTTGTATTGCTAATAGCTATCCATAGTAGGAGTTTATACACATCACTGTTTCATACAGATGAAATCATTGTTGTGAAACCCCAGTGCCCAAAAGAAACTTATTTCCTAGCAGAATGCATTCCATGTAGTAGGTATTTAATAAATATTTGTTGAACTGAAATAATATTAAAATAACATGCTATAATTTTTATAATTATTTTCAAAATATGTACATAGATTTATTTTTATTTTTTTGTTTAGGCATTTGGGGTTAAGTGACTTTCCCAGGGGCACACAGCTAAGCAGTGTTAAGTGTCTGAAGCCAGATTTGAACTCAGGTCCTCCTGACTTTAGGACTGGTGCTCTATCCACTACACCAATTAGCTGCTCCCATAGATAATTTTCAACATTCACCTCTACAAAACCCTAGTGTTCTAGTTTTTTCCCCCTCCTTTCATCCATCCCTTCCCCCAGTCAGGAAATAATCCAATATATGTTGAACATGTGCGATTCCTCTCTCTATATTTCCATAAATATCATGTTGCTCCAGAAAAATCAGATCAAAAAGGGGGAAAAAAATGAGAAAAAAAACAAAATGCAAGCAAACAACAAAAAGAGTGAAAAATACTATGTTGTGATCCACATTCAGTTCCCACTGTCTTCTCACTGCAGATAGCTTTTTTCATCACAAGACCATTGGAACTGGTCTGAATCACCTCATTCATGCTGTAATTTTCAGTTTGGTTTAACTGTTTCATTTCACATTACATAGTTTGATTCTCCAAATAGTGAGTTAGAGCAAGTGATATCTTAGCTTTACAAATAAGAAAGGAAACTTGAGACCCTGACAAATCAAGAGACTTATCTACCCTCACACAGCTAATTAGTAAGAGAGAAAGCCAGGTCTAGAGTGGAGTTTCCTGTTAATTGCCCTTACGATATTTTGATACAGTTAGGTTGAATGTTAATTAAGTAATGTGATGATCATCTTATAGAGTTCATCTTCCCTATTTCTCTTGTTTTTTGTTTATTTTCCATGTCTTTATTTATGTCTCCTATAAGCTGTCACTCCTTGAGAGACCATTTTCATTTTTGACTTTGTATGCCCAGAACTGAGCAGTGTTGCATATATATATATAACAGATATGTGGCAGATGCTTACTAGTGAGTGACACATTTGGTGACTGACTGAGTTGCCTTTCCTTTCATCTTTATGTGAAAGCTCTTGGCTTAATACAATGTGAGTTATTTGTATATCATCTTGAACTCATTGAAGGAAAGTCCATTGAAAAATATAGTGAAATAAACTGTTAATCACTTGTCTTTTCATTTTAAGTGCACATTTCAAAATTCACCTATTTCTCTTTGGTGTTGCTTAAAATTGTTGTTATAATTTGACAAATGACCATACTTAAAATAAAGAGAAGTGAAAAGAATGAAACTATACTAACAAGTATTCGATAAATATGACCTAGAACTCTTTGAATATTGTTGTTATTACCAGCAGTTTAAACTTGTTTTATCTGCTTTTTGACGTGAATATTTGAACAGAGATCATGAATTTTTGTTTTTTCCCTAATATTTTTACCAAGAGAAGCCACAAATATTCATGGTCTTTTTGGCCATGTAAGCAATCAAAGTTCTTCTCTTTCCTCAAAATATCAACATATTTCTACTAAGGAAGGCACAACACTAACTTGTATAATATTTGCAATTTTAGGAGTGTTTTAAGGGAAGCTGGGCCACTCACAAGTTACTACACAAGAAAGCAAGTAAGTAAAATCATATCTCTCTTCTATTATCATAAGCATTCTATTCAAATTTTACTCCCCTGGAGTATAAGCTCCTTGAGGACAGATGCTTTTTATTTTCATTTTGTCTTTGTATTTCCATTGCCTAGCAGAATGAGTGATGTACGTGCTTTTGTGGTAGGGTGAATTGGGTTGGATTTTTATTCCGTTGGAAAAAAATCTCTTGCTTTGCTAAAAGAAATATATTTGGTATTATTTCATAATGTTTCTGAGCTAAGATTTGTACAATTTGTTGATCTTTATTTGAATCACTTAATATGTGCATAGTGCTTTGCAAATCTCATAATTAAGTATCAAGAATTCTTAAAACTTTATGTTAACCCCTTTGGTAGTCCAGGGAATCACCTCAGTGGACCCTAATGGTTGCCCAGCTACATCACACAAGTGTCTCTATGGGCAAGAAAACTGACCAATCACATTACCAGTCTAATGACCTCAGTAATTCCAAAGTGATGAACATAGACAATGTCTTACATACAAATGTCTTTACATATTGTAAAACAATACTTCTGTATAAGAGATATGTGTCCCATGTAAGATCAGTCTTGTGAAGTCAAGATTTCAGTGTCCTGGTATTTTTAGGATTGTTCTCCTCATGTTGTGGTAGTCACTGTATACATTGTTCTGCTTCTTCTGTTTATTTGCCTATGCATCAGTCTATACAAGTTTTCCTAGGTTTCTCTGAATTTTGCATATTTCTTTCTGTGATACAGTTATATTTCTTTTATATGCCATGAAGCAGTTTGTTCAAACATTCCTCAAGCAGTGAATACCTACTTTGGATATCCACTCAACTTTGGTATGGTGGCCATATTTGTTATTCCTCCCATGGATGGGTATAGCCCATTGGGTAATAGCATAGCAATACCCCACTTTTTTGTACCTTTTTTTTTTCTTTTCTACTGAAATAACATATATCTTGTAGTCAAAGTGTACTAAAAAGCATTAGATGTCATTAGGCAGCCTCTTTTCATTTGTTTTTCATCTGAACTTATCCATTGTTAATATTGTTTAACATCCTCACAGGACACTGTGACACCAAGTTACAGAGAAGCTGACTCTACAGCCATCAGTACAGATTGGACTTGCTCTAGCTTTCCAGTCTGAGGTGCAGTGTCAAGTTGTTCCAAGGAGATGTAGTTAAAAAGGAATGGGGGGAAGATTGAGATCAGCTCATGATCACTTTGGAAAAGCACTTCAATCCATGATAGTATCATAATTCACATAGAGAGGACTGCCATAATTAATTGACAGTTGTGATGGTTGCAATTGAGATCTTCATGTCATCTCAGGCCACATCTTTTCACACCTGTTAGTTAAAGCATCTATCTGTTCCATGATCACTTTTGAAAAAGTCGGCTGATTCTGACCAAGTTCAGTATGATGCTCACATATAACCTTAACTTCCATTTGTGAATTACAAAGCCCATGATTAATTGAATATAATTAAATTTTGATAGATGCATGATGGTAGACCTGTGTAGGAAGCTAGGTGGTAGATAGAGTAGGTAAAATGCTGGGAATCTAGCCTCAGGCGTTTTCTAGCTGTGTGACTGAGCAAATCATTTAACTATTGCTTGCCTCATTTATAATAGAACTCACCTGTCTCCCTGGGTGGTTGTGAGGGTAAAATGAGATTGTATTTGTAAAGCATTTGCAAATCAAGAAAGTGTTATATGAATAGCAGCTTCATCATCATCATTCATTTCATTCCCTTTGCGATAGTGTTGTAAGGCAGTATCTCATTCTCAGTCCACTAGAAGTAATACTCCAAATTTCAAAACCACAATCTTTTTTTTTTTTTTTTTTTTGAGGAAGTACTGAATGAATTTTTTTTTAAGTATTCAGAACTGTCATTAAAAATGTAAAACATTTTTTAGTTCTTTAACAATCTTTCTTCTTTACTTCCAACTATTTCTCCTTCCTCACACCATCCTGTGTATGGATAGCTCATCTTAGCAGTATTTCTAACGTCAGAGGACCCCAGTAAAATCTCATCTCCATTATTTACTATTTATGTGGCCTTAAGCAAGTCATTTAACTTCTGGTGCTCAGTTTCCTTATCTGTAAAATTAAAGGTATTAGACCAGATGACCTTTGCATGCTTTCTAACTCCATAGCTAGAATCTTGTGTTTCCCAACAATAAAAATATTTGATAGGATGAAATCTTTCCCTGGAGGCTGCTGCTTCATTTTGTTCCATTTTAATGTCGGGAAATGACTTCAAATATTGTTAAGGAAAATCCAGGCTAACTGGGCTAAATCCATACAGATTTGTTAAAAGGGAAAATCAGAATCTAGATTTTGATGTGATTTGGGCCCTTTTCTTTGCTAAAGACTCATGGATTTAGCCTATTGTTAGTTGCTTCATAAAATCTTTGACTCTTAATTTGGAGAAGGTCTAAGCTTGCACATTTTTTTGAGACAACTCATGACACTGGGCCATAACCCCAACATATTTTTGGGATAATATTCCCTGTATCACAATAATTTGGGTAGCCCCATCATTTGGTGAACCTGTACACAGAGAATCTGACTGCATCCTGTAATCCCAACATAAGAAATGGACAATTTTTGTGCCTCTCAAGTAAATTTAACCTCAGTAAGGATTCTTATCTAGTATATTTGAAAAACACTTCTTAGTTATTTCATAAGCTTTTAAGTGCCTTTTTGTCATTTAATTATTTCATCATATCCAACTCTTAGTAACCCCATCTGGGTTTTCTTGGCAAAGATACTGGAATGGTTTGCTATTTCCTTCTTTAGCTCATTTTACAAATGAGGAAACTGAGGCAAATGATTAAATGACTTGCCTAGGATCACACAGCTAATGAAAGTGCTCATTAGATCAGATTTGAATTCAGGAAGATGAGTCGTCCTGATAATCTATCCACTGTAGCACCTAGCTTCCATTAAGTATTTCCTCTGTATAAAGACACAAATGGTAACTAGCATTCAAATAGATAGTGCTTTATGATTTGCAAAGTACTTGCATGCTCACAACTTGAGAGGTAGCATTACTACTCTCTTTTTTTTTCCCAGAAGAGGAAACTGGGGCAGAGAAAGGTTAAGTAACTTCCCTAGATTCACATAGCCAGGTGTCTGAAACTTTTTTTTTTTTTGGTAATAAGTTTTCCTGAGGTAATGGCTTTATTCTCTATGTGCACCTATCTACATTTTGAGCCCACTAAAAATATTGCATACTCCTCTGTCAGTCATATAGGACTAGTAATTATTGCAGCCCTCATACAATCCCCCCTAGGCTTCATAGGAATCACTGTACTAATAATTGCCCACGGACTCACCTCCTCAATACTATTCTGACTAGCTAATACTAACCTACGAGCGCATTCATAGCCGAACCCTGATCCTAACTCGAGGGCTCCAAATCTTCCACTAATATGCACCTGATAACTATTAGCAAGCCTTGCTAACCTAGCCCAGCCTCCCTCTATCAATCTTTTAGGAGAGCTTATAGTAATTATAATTACATTCTCCTGATCCAATTTCTCACTCATCCTATTAGGCATCAACACAGTCATCACAGCCCCATACTCACTACACATACTGATTTCATCTGGTTAATTTGGTTTCGCCCTCCTCTCCCCTCCCCCCCCCCCCCCCCATTCAAACCATTGAAGGGCCTATTTTGGTGGGGTTACTTAAGTCCACTGACTCCAATTTCTGTTAAGATTTAGTAGTATAGGCCATTCATTTTTATTTTTGAGGGTGCCAAATAAATGAGCTAAAAATCTGTTTGCTTGTTGTCCTGGAATGCCTTATTACACACAAACTATATAACCAAACATATTTGAACCATGATCCAAAAAATTGAATAGAATCTGTTATACCTTAGTCTTGCCTTATAGAGATTACTTTTGATTACTTCATTTTTTTTTTCATAAGCATGTTTATAATTCTTTGAAAATGGACTTGAAGGGGAACAGATTGTGGAAAATTCAGGACCAGCTGGAAGACCAAGAATCTTTTACACTTTTTTTTTTTAAACTCAATGATATATTAAAAGCAAAAAGTACATATCCTATTGTTGTTCTGTCTTTATTTTCAGTTGAAAAAATTGCTTTTGAGGCTCATGTTTTAGAATAGAATTGTTTCCTGCTATTTATAGTTGCAGTAGACATTCAGTTTATCTGCATTTTGATTTGTTTTTCCTCTCTGTTTTGGCCCTATTGGTAGTAGATATTGTTCAAAGCTCATGCTTAGGGGCAAAATAACAGTTTGTCACTTAATATTTATTGGTACTGCCTTCAATACTTAGAAAGGAAATAGAGTTCAGAAATTGAGTAGTATAATGCAATTTAATAATGAGCTTTCTGCTTTTAGTCTTGCTTCATGCTTGGCTTTTATTTAACTGTTCTGAACTCAAAATATAGCCTCTGGGACTTGTCAACCCAAGGTAGACTTTGATAAAGTGAAAAGGGCACAGGACTGGTACTTGAGATCTGGATCCTAATCCCAGCTTTGTCACAAGTTAATTGGGTTATGTTGGCAAGTCCTTTTACTTCTAGCCTCAAGATTTTTACATATAAAAATGTTTGAGATAATGTTTCAAGTCTACAATTCTGCCCTTTATGTTCTGTACTAACTTATAGTGTATCAGTTGATAGAAAAAGTGAGCTTTTCTTGTGTAGCTATGCAATTGTTTTTCTTTTTAAAAAATTAACAAGTATTTGCTTTTTTGTTCCTCTTCAGTTTAAAAGAAAATAAAAGCAAAAACCTTTGTAACAAATAAGCATAGTCAAATAAGGTAAATTTCTACATTGCCCATGTTTGAAAAAAATTACATGTCTCATTCTGCATCTTGAATCAGTTCTTAACTTTCTTTTTTTTTTTTTAATTATAACTTTTTATTGACAGAACATATGCCTGGGTAATTTTTTAAAACATTATCCCTTGCACTTACTTCTGTTCCAAATTTCTCTTCCCTCTCTCCATCCCCTCCCCTAGATGGCAAACAATCTTAGACATGTTAAATATGTTATAGTATATCCTAGATACAATATATGTGGGCATAACTGAACAATTCTCTTGTTGCACAGGAAGAATTAGATTCAGAAGCTAAAAATAACCTGGGAAGAAAAATAAAAATGCAAACAATTTATACTCATTTCCCAGTGTTCCTTTTCTGGGTGTAGCTGCTTCTGTTCATCATTGATCAATTGGAACTGAGTTAGATCTCTTTGTCGAAGATATCCATTTCCATCAAAATACATCCTCATATAGTAGTGTTGTTGAAGTATATAATGATCTCCTGGTTTTGCTCATTTCGCTTAGCATCAGTTCATGTAAGTCTCTCCAACCCTCTCTGTATTCATCCTGCTGATCATTTCTTACAGAACAATAATATTCCATAACATTCACATACCACAGTTTACCCAACCATTCTCCAGTTGATGGGCATCCATTCAGTTTCTAGTTTCTAACCACTACAAACAGGGCTGCCACAAACATTTTGGCACATACAGGTCCCTTTCCTTTCTTTAGTATTTCTTTGGGATATAAGCCCAGTAGTAGCACTGCTGGATCAAAGGGTATGCACGGTTTGATAATTTTTGGGGCATAATTCCAAATTGCTCTCCAGAATGGTTGGATTTGTTCACAATTCCACCAACAATGCATCAATGTCTCAGTTTTCCCGCATCCCCTCCAACATTCATCATTATTTTTTCCTGTCATCTTAGCCAATCTGACAGGTGTGTAGTGGTATCTTAAAGTTGTCTTAATTTGCATTTCTCTGATGAATAGTGATTTGGAACATTCTTTCATATGAGTGGAAATAGTTTCAATTTCATCATCTGAAAATTGTCTGTTCATATCCTTTGATCATTTATCAATTGGAGAATGGCTTGATTTTTAAAAATTAGAGTCAATTCTCGATAAATTTTGGCCTTTATCAGAACTTTTAACTGTAAAAATGTTTTCCCAGTTTGTTGCTTCCCTTCTAATTTTGTTTGCATTAGTTTTGTTTGTACAAAGGCTTTTTAATTTGGTGTAATCAAAATTTAATATTTTGTGATCAATAATGATCTCTAGTTCTTCTTTGGTCACAAACTCCTCCTTCCTCCACAAGTCTGAGAGGTAAACTATCCTATGTTCCTCTAATTTATTTATGATCTCATTCTTTATGCCTAAATCATGGACCCATTTTGATCTTATCTTGGTATATGGTGTTAAGTGTGGGTCCATGCCTAATTTCTGCCATACTAATTTCCAGTTTTCCCAGCCAGTTTTTAACAAATAATGAATTCTTATCCCAAAAGTTGGGATCTTTGGGTTTGTCAAACACTAGATTGCTATAGTTATTATTTTATCCTGTGAACTTAATCTATTCCACTGATCAACTAATCTATTTCTTAGCCACTACCAAATTGTTTTGGTGACCACTGCTTTATAATATAGTTTTAGATCAGGTACAGCTAGGCCATCTTCATTTGATTTTTTTTTTTTTTCATTCCCTTGAAATTCTCCACCTTTTGTTCTTCCATATGAATTTTGTTGTTATTTTTTCTAGGTCATTAAAATAGTTTCTTGGGAGTCTGATTGGTATATCACTAAATAAATAGATTAGTTTAGGGAGTATTGTCATCTTTATTATATTCGCTCAACCTATCCAAGAGCACTTAATATTTTTCCATTTGTGTGGAAAGTGTTTTGTAATTTTGCTCATAAAATTCTTGACTCCTTTGGTAGATAGATTCCCAAATATTTTATGCTATTGACAGTTATTTTGAATGGAATTTATCTTTGTATCACTTGCAGTTCTTAACTTTCTAAATATACACTGACCTGAGTAGCTTGAGCATTACAGGAATAGGAAGCTGTTTCCCTAATGGGAGAGGAAAGAAGGTAGTGCTTTGGTCATTCTGAGGTGGGAGAAGGGATATTTTCTTAAGCATACTATCCAAATGACTCCCATATTCTCTTTGGTTAGAGGATTGATTTTGACACTGCTGTAGACAGTGCTGTAGTTCCAAATATGTGCTTCTTGAGAGATTGAGTGTTATGACATATTGGTACCCTACTAAATATTTAGAATTAATAGCTAACACCTATAATATTTAACTGTTAGGTGTTTGGGGGTGGGGATGTGGGGAGCAGTATTCTTTGCTGATGCCCCTTGATTTCAGTCCACACTTCACTCAGTTGTTAAAGCTTCTGTACATTAATTAAACTAATACTAATGGCCCCCAGTTAGCTCCAGGATCAAATATAACATCTTCTGTTTAGATTTTTAAATGTCTTTATAACTTGACCACTAACTACATTTCCTATATTCCCCACCTTTCTTCCTACCTTCTTTTGTGACATATTTTCTTTAGATTTTAAGTTCCTTGAGAATAGGGACTATCTTTCTTTTTATTAATTGTATCACCAGTATTTAGCACTGTGCTTATTAATACATTGTATGTGGTTAATAAATGTTTCAAATTAGATTGGATTTCCATACTTCTTACCTCCTCCATCTTTTCATATAATCTGTAGTGCAGTGAAATGGTCTCTTCACTATCCTCAACTCACATATTTCCTTAAAAAAATCAATTTTATTTTATCTTCCATTCTACATTTTCTCCCATCCTTTCTGTTTCCCTACCCATTAAGAAGAAAAGAAAAACAAAACCCATTACATATATATATAGTTATGCAAAATAAATTTCCACATTAGTCAAAAAACAAAACCAAGAAAGAGAAGAAATACACTTCCATCTATATGCTGAATACATCAACTTTCTGGAGGTGGTTGGCATGTTTCAGCATAAGCTCTTTGCAATGGTGGCAGGACATTGTGTTGATCAGAGTTAATAAGTCTTTCAGAGTTGATTACCTCTGCAAGATTGCTGTTACTTGTATCACTTGTGATTCTGCTCACTTCAATTTCTATCAGTTCACATGAGGCTTCTCAGGTTTTTCTGAAGCCATCCTCTTGGTCATTTTTAAAAATAATAATATTCCATCACATTCATATACCCTAACTTGTGCAGCCATTCCCAATTTGATAGACATTCCTTTAATTTCTAATTCTTTGCCACTATAAAAAGGGCTGCTATTTTTGTACACAATTATTCTTGCGTGGTCTCTTCTCTCCCATTAAACATGTATGTTCCTTGAGGGCAAGGACTCTTTTTTGGTTGCATTTAGCAACATGTATGTTACATAATAGCTGTTTCAAAAATGCTTACTTGTCTGTGTTTTTCTGTTTGTTCTGTGTGTATGAATTTGAACAGTCTATTCTGAAAGTAAGGCCTAATAGTAATAGCTAGATGGTATTTTCAGTATTTCAGGTATACTGAAAGTCATTTGGATAAATCTAGGACAGATTTCCAGTTTTGTTTTTGGTTTTTGGAGAAATCTGGTCTTTTAATTAGTCCAGAATTCATGGTAAATCATTGCTACATCTAATGTTTAGCAAGGTTTTGCTTTATAATCTGAATCTTTAAAATAAGCTTATATGTTATCTGTCTTTTATTTGGTACCTTTTGCTTTTACATCATGTTTATTTTCCACACCTATCCCTGAGGTTGAACTATTCCCACTTACAACATGAAATATTCAATATAAAACTCATGTCTATTAGTGAGTTGAGTATATCAGTATGCCTTACTGAAACTCTGACCTTTCTTCTGGGACAGAGAGAAGGTATGTTTTGATGTACTTCAAACCTTCGTTATACATTTTTCCATTACTCACAGCTCAACTTCATCATTATAAAATGTTGATCTTAGTTTTACTTAATTTGCCTTGCATCCTCACTCATCATTTCTTGATACCCAATAACATTCTAAAATAAGCTTACTATAAATTGAAATCAAAGAAGCAAATGTATGTGGTACGCATGCATGACAATAAAATACATGGCTATAATAAGACATTATTGGAAAGTGGTTACATTCAAACCATCGAGGAGAAGATATCATTTTTAGAAATTTGACTTGAGATTAGAAGCTATTACACTAGCTCTGGGGAGGAATACTGGAATCTAGCAAGGTAGTGCACAGATTTGCTCTGTTTTTCTTGTTTGTGTCTATTGGTACATAGAAGTATGTGGAATAGAGAGCTAACGTGTACATATGAAATGAATAATAAAATAAATAGCATTTCATGTATTTTAAATATACAAAATATAAATGTTTCTTTTTCTTTAAATATTTTAATTTCTTTAAAAAGTCTTTAAATATTTCTTTTTCTAGAAGATGAAAAAGCAAAACATGAAGTTTCTTCTTGGACTGTGGAAGGTGATATTAATACAGATCCTTGGGCAGGTTATCGATATACTGGTAAACTTAGACCACATTATCCGTTGGTGAGTAAATAAAGTAACAATTACCTGTCTAAGTGAGAAATTTTAGAGCTATATTTTAAAGATTGAAATCACTTCCTATACTTGTGCTCCTCCAGATTTTTTTAAGGGAATTTGTCTAATTGTCTAAGCACTTTAAAATATCTTATTTTTTTTTACATGAGTTGGTTTTCCGTGTGTATCCTTTCTCTTTCAGAGGGCTTTTCCCTTATTAACAAAGTGTTGGTTGTTGTTTTTTTTTCCTTAAAAAGTTTGAAAGAAGAAGAGAAAAAATAAGTGGTTGACTGGTTATTTTCTTTTTCTTTTCTTTTCTTTTTTTTTTTTTAAGAATCCACATGTGGAGTTTATTAGATTCTTTCTAAAAATGCAAGTTGTACAAGTAGTTGTTCAGGTGTGATCTTCTGTTTTTGATTCCATAAATGTAGAAATGCACACACTTAATAAAGTTTCTAAGATTTCCCAGATACAAAGTAACAAAATACAATTTTTTTTTTTGGAAAAAATATAATCTTCAGCATCTATGTGAAGGAAGAGGAGGGGAAGAATTCATTTTCTATTTGTGTGTTTGTCAACAGTTACGCTTTCAGTTACCTTTCTGTAAGAAGTAGAGGGGAATGGCTGGCAGGAGAAAATCAGGAAGGTACTTTCTCATTTCTCCACCAGATTTTGGCAGTGAATTTTCCTAGTGTTCCTAGAGATTTAAAGACCACAACAGGAGAATTCCTCATTCCTGCTCTTTCTGAACTCATAGTATCCAGGAACTAGAAATATTCCTATAAAGTTCAATTTATCCTCATCACCAGCAAACATTTGGTTGATTTCCGTGTAAGGCATTTCCAAAAAAGGATGTACTTTCATTGCCAGAAAAAAAGCCCAACTAGAAATATATTGGACTTTAGAACTAATAGGCCCTCCTAATGCAACTCTGACCCCACCCCAAGGGAGAAGATGGGCTGTGGAGGGGGATCCTTGCCTGGACCTGTCTCCCCACTTGGTTGGTTTCACATCTGACAATGGAAACTTTAGGACAGGAGGAAGAGGGGCCAGATAGAAATATGTGGGTGAGAGGTATGGGAAGGAATACAAATAATTCTTCTTCCTTTTAATTTTGAGAATGTCACATAGAAATCTGAAGTTCCAAGCTTAGAATTTGAATCCAAAATTTCTCACCTATATACAAAGCTTTATATACCAAAGCATCTGGGAAGACTCATGGTCTTCAGGCAGTTAACAAAAACTTCAAATATTTCTCCAGGTCCTTATCTAGAAACCCCAGATGCCCTTGGTCTGGTAGATTCCTTCTCCCTGTGCTTGAGGACACCAGAAGGACTAGGAGGAGATTTGGGAAGTCTGGTGGAGGAAAGCTAAAATTCAGGCTTTGGGGAAGGAGAATAATTGGGGACCTGGAAACAAGAGTCATTTTTTTTTAGTATCATTTCTTACAACCCAAAGCAGAAAAGAAATAAAAGAGAAAAAGATCTATGGGGACTAGTTACTTCCCAGAAGCATAATCTGGACTCACTTTCTCTCTCTAGCTCTGAGTGTCAGGACTGAAATGCCATTACTCCCAAGAGGCTCAATTCTGGGTAACTGAGCAAAGCTCCTGAGCAAAATAGGATTCAGGCTCCTGGGAGTTTCTAGTTTGCTGGCCCACAAGGTTCACAGAGTCCCACAAGGCCCTGCATGTGGTAGTCACTCAATAAATATGAGTGGGTGATTGGTAAGGCAGAGCAAAGGAGGTTAGTGGGAAAACCCAGGGCCTTTGGCATTGCAGGTGCAGTAACCCTCTGGGATAAGGACCCAGAAAGGACAGTTTGGATTCCCCAGATTATGGGGCCTTGAAAAGCTCTTCACTGGGTGAATGGCTTTCTCTTTCCAGTCCCTCTTTTTCCTGTCCCAGAGCTGTCAGCTGTCACTGTCAGCTCTGAAACCCATGTTTTTCTGCTTTTACTCTGGCCTGCCCCAGGTAGGGAGACAGGCCCAGGCAAAGATGGCTCTGCACAGCCCATTTTCTCCTGGGGTGGGGTCAGGATTCATTAGGAGAACTCTAGTCCTGGCGCTGGAGGCCAGGTTGGAGAGAGGTCATCCTGCAACCTGCTTCAGGGAGTTCAGGCACTGGACCTGCTCCCCAGTCACCTCTTTAGAAGAGGGATCTCCAAGAGCAAAGCTCCTGTCCCAGGTCCAGGAGATCTTCTGTCTCCAATGGAACTGAAGCTCATTCTGAGGCCCAGGAGAAGCCAGAGTCTCCCTGTCTCCTGTGCACTGGCCCTTTCCTGCCCCTCCTCCAGCAGCAAAGGGAAACAGAGAGCCCATTCCTTCTTTATTGGGGAGGATATCTAACAAAATCAAACCCCTTAGGCCAAGGAAAAAACCTTTTGGTTTCCTCTGTGAAGAAATCAGAAGCTACAAAGTGTAAGTGATAGAAGACTGGAAGATGGAGTTGGGAGCTGGAGAATAGATGGGGCAAGGAACCCCAAGATTTTCTATCACTTTTCTTCTCTCCCCGTGATTCCAAATAAATAATATAGGTCCAAAAGAGGTCTCGCTCACCTTTCAGGGAGCTAGCTACCAGGGGTGCCAGAGTCCAGAAGGTGGGGGGCCGGGAGGACAGCTGCCGGACCCCTGAGGAGAGCAGACCATCCACATTCTATCTGGGGAGGCGGAGCGCAGATTTTTAGGGCTGCTGTGGGAATCCGGGGGAAGGTACTGACCTGAGGCGCTCCGGTGCAGATGCTCCAGGAAGTTGGCTGCACACCTCACTGTCCAGGAGGGTAGGACCCGGGTCAGGCGGCTGAGGCAGGCCCAATAGCCCTCTCTGTAGCTGTCTGCTAAGGTGGGAGCCACAGGGCCGTGGGACGTGGGCAGCTCCTGAAGGAAGCGCCCCATCATTTCTAGGATGTCTGCTTTCTCCAGCTTCGAGTAGTGGGAACTATCCTTGCCGATAAGGGGTAAGATGAGACCCTTAAGCTGGCTCAGGCTCTCGTTGATGTGTGCCCGTCGGCGTTTCTCCATGAGAGGCTTCAGGGTCTTTCACAGTTCGGTGGCGTCCCCTGGCCTTCGAGGGACGCTCACCTTGGGCTGGAAGGCGCTCCCTGCTTCCGGCGCTGTGGGGAGACATACAGCCTTTGCGGAGCTCCCAGGCGGGTCGGTCCAGCTCACTAAGCCACCGGGTGGGACGCCGAATATGGTTATTTTCTTAAAATAACTTACTGATCTTTTTAACTCTTACATTTCTAATTGTGTCTTTCCTGCTATCTCTCCCTGAAAACCCATCCAATAATTGTAAGTTTTTAAGCATTTAAATAAAAAAAAAAGACGAAAGTTCGTGTTATTTTAATAATTTTGTATTATCTTAAAATACTTTTTCCCCCTAGGTAATAGTTAAATATGCTAGAGTTTTGAGATCAAATATTATTAGCATTTCCCTTTTCTATTCAGT
This sequence comes from Sarcophilus harrisii, assembly GCF_902635505.1. Classification (NCBI taxonomy): domain Eukaryota; kingdom Metazoa; phylum Chordata; class Mammalia; order Dasyuromorphia; family Dasyuridae; genus Sarcophilus; species Sarcophilus harrisii. The sequence goes on from NC_045431.1 coordinate 144,253,992, forward strand.
TTTTTTCAAGTGATTCCATTTTCTGTGATAGATCACATGATTATTGAAATAGTTATTTTAAATGACTTGAGGATTTACTTTTGGTCCTCTCTTGTTTGTAAGCGTAGTAGAATAATAAGCAATTAGAATTATAAACAATTTAAAAGGCACAGAATAGCTAATTCCCAAAGAGAATGCATTTTTGGGGGCAGCTAGGTGGTACACTGGGTAGAGCACCAGCCCTGAAGTCAGGAGGACCTGAGTTCAAATTTGGCCTCAGACACTTAATACTTTGATGTGTGACTCTGGGCACTTAATCCCAATTGCCTCGGCAAAAAGAAAGAAAGAAAATGGATTTTTTCCTTATTCTTGAAGGCATAAAAGACAGAATTTTTGCATCTATTGCATTGAAAAGTATTGTCTGTGCTTTTGTGTGTATTGATACTGCTTCTTGGCAGCATGGAGAACTGGACTTTTGAGTAGGGCATCAAGATCCTAATTCTGCCTCAGATTCTTGCTAGTGATGTGAGCAAGGGCAAGACACTCAACCTTGAAGTCAGAGCCATATTAGTCAAATTAGAATTACAGAGCCTTCTGTAAAATAGGAGTGATAAGACTAATAAAGTTTTTATGAGCAAAGTGACAAGCAGGACAGTAGTGTGTGGAATTTATTATTTACTTTTTTTTAAAGGAAGCAATAATGAAAAAGAGTTTCACATAGAATTCTCTTTTGATCTTTTGGTATATTTATCTAGGTATCTTTTTCTTTTTTTTGGTTATTCTGGAAAAAAAAAATTCTTTTTGTTTCCAAAGTGTTTTGTGGCCTGTAAACATAATATAAAGAATTGTTTTTTGCTACTGCTATTATTATTACTAAATTCCCTTTTCCTCTACAGTTTAAATTATTAGTATCATAATCAAGTAATGATGATGTGTTAAATAAAATTTTAAAATGAAGAGGTTTATTTTTTCTTCAGTAATGACTAATTCAAATAATAAATACTCATTATACTTTAAACTTGTTTCTATTCTACACTTTGATGTTTTTTAGATGCCAACAAGACCAGTGCCAAGTTATATTCAGAGACCTGATTATGCTGATCATCCTTTAGGTAATTTCAATTATTTACCTTATTATCTATTTAGTCTTTGTATTTGGTGACTGCCACTAACAACAGGAGTTTATTTTGCTCATGGTTTCTTAGGTACTAATTTTAAAATCTACACATTTCATTGCCTAATAAGTTCACTATTTCATTTTAAAAACTTTTTATCTCTATAGTGTGAATTTTTATTTTTGTTTTGCAAGTTCTGCTGGGGGTGGGAATTAGGTGTGTTTCTTGTAAGTTATAGATTTTGGGGGTTTGTTTCCTTAAGTCTATTATTGTCTTTAATGGATTGTTTAATTCATTTACATTTAAAGTTAATATGTGTTAAGTTTATATTTTCTTCCATTTGTGTTTTTTAAATTCTTTTCCAAATTGGGAATTTTTTATGCCCCTTTTTTTCAGTCAATACTTTTTCCTTACAGTTATTTTGTTATTCTCTTTTAATATAATTCCATTTTCATAAGAGCATTTTAATTTAGAATTAGGAATTAAAAATCGGCATTTTCTGATTTCCTTGATCCACCTTGATCTCCTTGCCCCCTCAATAATTCCCATTGCAAGATCTGGGAAAATCAATTCAAATGTGTTCAAATGTGGCCTCAGACACTTATCTCTTCCTAATTGTGTGACCCTGGGCAAGTCACTTAACCCCAATTGCCTCAGTAAAAAAATAAAAATAAAAAAAATAAAGTAGGAGTTTTTTCATAGTTTCTAGGAGATTGAACCTAAATGTTTAATGACAGGATTTTTTCTACACTGTTTTCAGTTTTTTGAAAACATGATGATGGCATTTAAATTGGTTGGACAGTCTTTATATAAATACATTTTGCTAAGAAAGAATAAGATATTATTCTTTAATTTTCCAGGTAGAATACTGATTTTTGAATGGAAAAGTTAAAAAAATTAATTTCACATTATTTTAATAGAATTGAATTTTTGCAAATGGATAAATGTGGAATACCATTGCTACCACAATAAGAATTAGAAATGTGATGTTGCATTAATTTTTACATTGTAGCCATATCATTTAAGACTTCGCTTACACATTGCCAAAGTAGTATATAAAAGAATATAAAAAGAATATAAAAGAATGGGGAAATGCTGTTGGGTAGATTGTGTGCTTGAGTGCAAACTTAAAAAAAAAAAGAATTACTATGTACTGGTATGAGTATAAATGTCAAGAAGATTAGTTACATGAAGTCATCAGAGATGGCTTTAAAACAGCAAGATTTTACAAGTTAGATTAATTATAAAATACTCTAAAGAGAGTTGTTTTGTTTTTATGACAATAACTTGAACTAAAGCTTATGGGATGATAATTGGGGATAATCAGTACCTAAAAATATATTGACTTATTAGTTATTTCTCGCTTTAATACCAATTAGATAATTAATTTGCTGAAAGCAGCTCATTTTTTCATAGTGCAAAGATGAAAAATTTGGCTTCTCACAAAATTGTAGAATCTAAATGAATGAGATTTTTTTTGTCACCAGTGGCATTGCTGTGTCAATCACTACATGTATTATCTCCTCATAATGTATTGATTTTTATGTTTCTTTATAGGAATGTCTGAATCTGAACAGGCTCTCAAAGGTACTTCTCAAATAAAAATACTTTCCTCTGAAGATTTAGAAGGCATGCGGTTAGTGTGTAGGGTAAGGTTTTTTTTCCCCCTTCTTTATTGGTTTTGTTCTGTTGAAGCAATCATGTAGGAAGTCAGGTATTTTATAGTTTTTTTGAAGAATCAAGAGTTGCATTGTAAGATTGTGGCTCCTTATGTAATAAGACAGGATCTTAATTGAGAATATTATATAATGGTTTGATACATCTGTTATGTATCCTAGCTTACTTAGATAGCTTGTTATTTTAAAACAGATAACCTGGCATGGTTCATTTTCCTTCAATTCTTCTTCATGTTTTGAAATAATGGATAAAATTTTAATGGTATCTCACCTTTTTAAGTCAGCATAACAAAAATAACAAGGCTTTTGTATTTGAAGGAACTTTTCTAATTTGATTTCAGATTTGCTCTTTCCAAAATTATCAATGTTTTTTTACCTGGTAGCTTTTTCTCAGTCCTTTTTGACTTCTCTGTATCTTTTGGTACTATTGACCGCCTTCTTCTGAGTGTTCTTCATTTCTTTTTTACAATACTGCTCTTCTTTGACTGCTACTTCTACTGGACCCTCATCTACTGTCTCCTAATCAGGGCTATCTCCCAAGGTTCTTTCCTGGGTCTTTTTCACTTTTGTCTATTCCTTCTCTTGTTAATCTTATCAGTTTATATCAGACTTGATCTTACTGAGCTCTAGGCTGACAAAATCATCTGGCTGATGGCCTAAGACCTTACTGAATTTTTAGGTGTCTCAGAGCCACCTCTGTCCAAAATGAAACTTAGTTCTTTACTCTTACAACTTTCTCCTTCTTAGCTCCCCATTATTTTTGAGGATTCACCTGTCCTTTCAATCACCCATATTTTCAGCTTCTGAATCTTCTTTAACTTATGCCCCATATTTAATCAAGTGCTATCTTTTCAATTCTGCCTTCTCATCTGGTTCCATTTGTCATTAATCAAAAAGCTATTTACATAGTTTACCCTCGTTATGTCTCACCATCTATCCAAAGTCCAGATCTAACTATTTTACTCACTTGCCTAACAATGTTCTATGGGTCCCTGTAAAATATAAGCTCTTAACCCTGCTCTTAAAAGTCCTTTAGGGTTTGATTATTTTTCTCTCTCTGAACTTATTTCATATTACTCTCTTTATATTCCATCCATAGCAGTCTGCTTCAGTTGTTCTCTCATACCTGGACTGAACTCCTTCCTAACTTTAGCCTCTTAAAATTCTTAGCTAGTTGTTAGGCTCATCTCTTGTACTATTTTTCCCAAGAAGTCTTTCCTGATTCTTCTAGGTATTATTAATCAATCGCTCCCTTCTCAAAGTAAATTTACATATTTATATAAATGTAGTATTCATCCTATTAGATTGTAAATTCCTTGAAGGCAGGGAAAATTTTTTCCTTTTTTCTTTGTATCTCTAGCACAGTGCCTTGTTGGTCATATGCACTTGATAAATATTTGTTGAATTTAATTGTTAAGGGATATAAATCACATTTGGAGTTGAATATATTGCATTATATCATCTATTCTCATAGTAGAATACTGTATACTTAGTGTGCCATACTAGGAGAATTCACATATTGTATTCATGCTTTCTTAGATAATTTCCATTTAGATAATATATTTATCTTTCAAAGAATTTTGTTAAAATTTGATTACCCTCTTTACAGTGATCTGTTAATGTTTTGTGAGGGAGACACACACAAATACACACACACACACACCCTCCAGTAATTAAAAATTTAAATGTCATTTATCTTTTAGAAGGACTTGGATTAGCATTAGATAGTTTAATGAGTTTGTTTAAAAATTAAATCTTAATACTTTCTTATGAAGATAAAAATTAGTTTTCCCTTTTCTTTACAAAGTCTAAGGCAGAGTGAAGAAAATGTATTTTTTTGTTGTTGTTTCTGCTGCATTATTTTAACTATGCATTTACTGACTCTTTTACAGCTTGCGAGAGAAGTATTGGATGTTGCTGCGATGATGATTAAACCAGGTGTAACTACTGAAGAAATAGACCATTCTGTCCATTTAGTAAGTTAGCTCTACTTTTATACTTTGAAGTTTGTCTTCTCTTTTCTACATCCTAAATTAGGTATAGCATGAAAATTAAATGATCTTTAAGAAACTGGGGAGCTGAACTACTTCAAAACAGATTTTGACCATGAATTAAGTACCTGTGAGTCCTACTGTTCAGTAAAATGCTGATTAGTCTTTCACATTTGGAAGTTTTGGAGTCTTAAAAACCATCTCTTTATCACTATCTTAAATAAAGAATGTTATAACTAATTACAAAAAATGTAGGATATTCTCAAATAAGAATACAGCTGCCCATAATATATACATATGGCAGGAGAGTTCTTTATTTTAAGGAACATTGTAGAAACTGCTAAAATGCTGTAAATATAAAATGTAAAATGCTTCTATGTCATGGAAAAGAGAAGTTTGTTGTACTTTTTTTTTTTTTTTTTTTTTTAAAGATATATGCTTAGTTCTAGTTTTGAAGTTTTTAGTTAAATAAAAGTTGGGTGGGCAAATTAACTCCCTCATTCTTTTCATATGGAAGATTTTATGAGTTAAGCCCTGAGTTTGAATCCCACTTCTGTCATTTAAATGACTCTGTGATCTTGGACCTCAGTTTCCTTATTTGTACAATGAGGAAGTCAGACTTTGGCATCTCTAAGCTCATCCTTTCCAGATCTAGAGCTATGATGTTAAAATATTATAAAGATGAGACTTAATGTTTTAAATAACAGTAATATAATAATAACTATCATCTTCTGGTGCTTTTAAGGTTTGCAAAGTACTCTACAAATGTTTTGTCATTTGATCATTACCATAATTCTGTGAGGTAGGTATATTATCATTGTCCCCATTTTGTAAATGAGGAAATTGAGGCTGAGAAGTTCAATGACTTGCCCAGAGTCATGTGGCTAACAATTGTATATATAAATAAATATTTCAACACAGCTAATGCTTCTATATATCTGAAGTGAAGAGATATATCTTCCATTTGGATAGTTAAATAACTTAACCTGACTTTTTCCACCTAGAGAGAAACTCAGTAAGTACATGACAAGTATGATCTGATTGACAGATACCATAAATATTACTCTAGCCTGAAAATTGCCGTAGTTATCTTCTTCCCAATGACTTCGTCCATTTTGATTCTGACATTTTGAATTGATTACATTTAGATAGGTAGATAGTTAGATAGATAGATTTTAATGTTCTTAGTATTGCCTGTGTTTCCAATATATTCTTCCCCTTCTGCTACCTCCCAGAACCATCTTATGGTAACAGTTAAAAGAGAAGAAAAAAATAAAGTTCTACTGAACTAACCAACAAATGGACCAACCCCAACACTATATGTAGTCTTATACACCAATACCTGTCCAGCTTTACAAAGAAGCAGGTGTGGGACAGCTAGATGGCTCCGTGGATATAGAGCACCAGCCCTGAAGTCAGGAAGACCTGAGTTCAAATGTGATCTCAGGTGCTTAACACTTCCTAGCTGTGTGACCCTGGGCAAATCATTTATCCCAACTGTGCCTCACCAAGAAAAACACTCTGAAACAAAATAGCAAAGAAGCAGGAAGGCATCCTCTTATCTTTTTATAAGATATAGTTTCTTTTAATAGCCTTTTATTTACAGGATATATACATGGGTAACTTTACAGCATTAACAATTGCCAAACCTCTTGTTCCAATTTTTCACCTCTTACCCCCCCACCCCCTCCCCTAGATGGCAGGATGACCAGTAGATGTTAAATATATTAAAATATAAATTAAATACACAATAAGTATACATGACCAAAACGTTATTTTACTGTACAAAAAGAATCAGACTCTGAAATATTGTACAATTAGCTTGTGAAGGAAATCAAAAATGCAGGTGTGCATAAATATAGGGATTGGGAATTCAATGTAATGGTTTTTAGTCATAAGATATAGTTTCTTCATATATAGTCTTTCTTTATAAGATAAGTCTCTTCTTTGGAACACAATTTCACATCATTAAGTTTTAGTTATATTGTTGTTTACAATTTAAGTTGTCTTTTTACTTGTTTCCCTGGCTTTGTTCTATCTTTAACATCAGGTTATAAAAGTCTTCTCAACCTTTTCTGTCAATTTTTTAAAATGTAAATTAGATTTTTGTTGCATTTTTGTTTTCAGAATAGGGGTTTGTTTTGGTTTGGTTATTCTGAACTTGACAAATGTTTTTTCTTATGTATTCCACCTTGTCTTTGGCTTTCTTTAAATTCCAACTAAAATTCCATCATTTTGTTAGAAGCCTTCCTCAACATTTCTTAATTTCAGTGTCTTCCCTCTGTTAATTATTTTCTATTTATCCTGGATACAGCTTGCTTTTTATGTTTGTCTCCCCCATTAAATAGTAAGCTACTTGAAGGCAGGATCTGTCTTTTGCCTCTTTTTGTGTACCCAGTGCTTGGTATATAATAGGTACCTAATAAACATTCATTGACTGATTTACAGATATCAGCAAACACTGGGTAAAAGGGCAAATGGCATTTTAGTCACTTCTGTAACAAAATCTAGATTATGAATGCATGGCATCATAAAGCCTTTTCTGTTTTCTATTAATCATGGGCAACTTTGCAAGAATAAAGAAATGCTACAACACCATTAGAAAGAGTATTGCATGTAGAGTCAGAGAATCTGGCTTCAAAACCCAGATTTTCTATTTTTTGCTTAATGTGACATAGGACAGGTGGTAGAACCTCTCTAGACCTCAATTTCCTAATTCGTAAAATGAAAGGATTGAACTTATGTTAGTCTCTTCCAGCTTTAAACTTGGGATCTTATGAATTTGAGTGAGCTTAAGGCACAAAAGTATTGGAACAGTGGCAGTTGCTTTGAATTCCTTCAGACAATAATGCTGAATAATTTACTGATTATGGGTCTTGTCTTTTTTCACGTTCTAAATTATTTTCCTTTCAATATTTTAAAATGTTATAGGCATGCATTTCAAGGAATTGCTACCCTTCTCCACTGAATTATTATAATTTTCCTAAGTCATGTTGTACTTCAGTGAATGAAGTGATCTGTCATGGAATTCCAGACAGGAGACCCTTGCAAGATGGTGATATTGTTAATGGTAAGGAGTATGAAATTATGACTTTCTCTATAGGAAAAAATCAGTGACACAAAATGAGATCTTATCAGGAGTAGAAGAGGAGTGTGGAGTGTATGGTCAGTGTATAATATTACAAATGGAAGTTTTTCCCATGACTTTTTCTCTTTACCTTTAATTTTAATGCTGTTCCATTTAAAAATTGGGGGATGGTAAAAGAACTCCTTTTAAAAATGATTTTGTGATGGTTTCTTATGTGTTGCTTGCTTGCTTAGCTTACCTTCAGGAAACTCTTGTTATTCAGTGAATTCATAATTTGTGTTTTTTTATTTTTATTTTTTTCATAATTTGTGTTTTTAAATATTCTTGATACTTTGTTTTTGAGTTCCTAGTGGTGCTTTTACCTTCCTTATTCTTAAACTGTGACCTTAGTCGTAGCTACCCAAAGTAAAACAAATAATCATGCAGTGCCCAAAAAAAAGGGGGAAGGATTTCATTAAAGATGCAGGATAGATAGCATTCTGTATCTCTATGTCAACAACTTTAGAACATGTTCTCTTATAAAGAAGAGTGTCTGTGTGGGGGTAATCTCTAGATGAAAGGGGATAGATATTTTAGTCACTTTGTTTATGTAATTCTGAATATACAGGGTGGGTTGGATCATGGTACTTAAAAGCTTCTTATATCTTATCTGGTGAGCGTAGAAAGATAATAATATTACAGTGTGGTTATTCTCTCTTAGTCTAGTCCTAACTTTTTAAGATTAAAATTTTGATGCAATGAACATTATTCTCCCCTTTTTGAAATGTGAAATGTGTTGAAATGTGAACTAGTCAGTGTCATGGCCAAATAATTAGCATGACTTTTTCTTTTTACATTTGATATTTTTGCCTTGGAGCTGAGAATTTTATGTTAAATGGTAATTTTTAAATTTTCATCATTTGGAAGTAGAGATTTTTCTTTTTAACTGTGGATTTTTTCTTCCTAGTGGATATCACTATTTATCGAAATGGTTATCATGGAGACCTGAATGAGACATTTTTTGTTGGAGAAGTGGATGAGAGTGCAAGAAAACTGGTACAGACAACTTACGAGTGTCTCATGCAAGCAATAGATGCAGGTGAGGCCCTATGGCAGCAACAGCTGAGGAGAGGTGCCATATCCTAACTTCTTCCTTAATCTGACATACTCAGCCTCATTCTCAGTAATTTCTACTTGAATGCTTGTGTTGGGGAGCCCATCACCTTTTTGGACACAAAGAACTCTGTTTCATAAAACAGCACTTGAAAAATTTGGAGTTAGTTGTCATGTCCAGTGAAAGTCTTCATATTGAACAAGATTAGTTTTCTCAACAATTCTCATCCTTCTCTTCATTTTTTTTGAGGCATGCTGTGGTTTTAAGTATCCAGCTTAGTATCTGCCAGAATTAGGCAGAATATTCCAGGCATTTTCTGCTACTCCATAGACTCTGATTTAGAATTCTTGATTTCATTGAGCTAAAGAACTTTCATGGCAGATTCATACCTATTCTTCATTATGTATTCTTAAGGAGTTGTTTAAGGGCACTTAGGGCTACTTTGTAAAGTAGCCAATATGTGTCAGAAACAGGATTTCAATCCAGATCCACTTTACTTTCTGAGATCTCTTATCTGTACACATTGGCAATTGACATATGCACATTTACGTGCTAAAACTTCCATTACAACAAAGAGGAGCATTTAAATAAATCCAACTGATATAGCATTGTTTCCAGTCTTCTATACATTTTTAAGTGCCTATTATGTGCCAGGGGGTACTTAGGTGGTACAGTAGATAGAGCACTGGGCCAGAATTAAAAAAAACAAAAACAAAACATATTCCTAATCTAGATGTGGCCTCAGACACTTAATAGCTATGTGTCCCTGGGCAAGTCACTTGACCTTTTTGCCTTAGTTCCTCGTCTGAATAAGGTGAAGAAGGAAATGGCAAATCACTTCCAGTATTTCTGCCAAGAAGATCCCACGTGAAGTCACCAAGAGTTAGGTATAATTGAAATAACTGAACAACAGTAAAATTGCTGTACTAGAATAAAGGGTAATTATGAACAATTTAGAACAGCACAGAAAACCTTAAGAACTGATGCAAAGTATATTGAACACAATCTTATTCTCAATAACTATAATGTATAATGTAAATGAGAAGGGCACAAGAGAAGGCTATGTGGTTTTAGTGACTTAGCTTGTCCCTGAAGAGATAAGAGAATGCATCTCCTTTTCTTTATAAAAATTGGGGACTACAAGTAAAATATTTCACTGCATTATGTTGATTAATTTTCTTTTCTTTTTTTTTTTTAATAAGGGATGATACTGGTTAGAAAATGGGAAGTCTGAAGAAATTGGAAATAAAAGTGATGTAAAAACAAAATAGCAACATATATATATTTTAAATTTTTAATAGCTTTTTATTTACAAGTTATATGCAAGGGTAATTTTACAGCATTGGCAATTGCCAAACCTTTTGTTCTAGTTTTTCCCCTCCATCCCTCCACCCCTCCCCTAAATGGCAGGATGACCAATACATATTAAATATGTTAAAGTATAAATTAAATACAATATAAGTATACATGTCCAAACTGTTATTTTGCTGTACAAAAAGATTTGGACTCTGAAATATTGTACCATTAGCCTGTGAAGGAAATAAAAAATGCAGGAGGGCAAGAATATAGGGATTGGGAATTCTATGTAATGGTTCTTGGTCATCTTTTTTGCTGGGTGTAGCTGGTTCAGTTCACTACTCCTCCATTGGAACTGATTTAGTTCATCTCATTGCTGAAGATGGCCAGGTCCATCAGAATTGATCATCATATAGTATTGTTGAAATATATAATGATCTCCTGGTCCTGCTCATTTCATTCAGCATCAGTTCATGTAAGTCTCTCCATGCCTTTCTGAAACCATCCTGCTGGTCATTTCTTACCAAACAATAATATTCCATAATATTCATATACCACAATTTATTCAGCCATTCTCCAATTGACGGGCATCCACTCAGTTTCCAGTTTCTGGCCACTACAAGGAGACCTGCCACAAACATTCTTGCACATACAGGTCCCTTTCCCTTCTTTAAGATCTCTTTGGGATATAAGCCCAGTAGAAACACTGACGGATCAAAGGGTATGCACAGTTTGATAACTTTTTGAGCATAGTTCCAAATTGTTCTCCAGAATGGCTGGATGTATTCACAATTCCAGCAACATATCAGTGTCCCTATTTTCCTACATCCCCTCCAACATTCAGCATTATCTTTCCCTGTCATTCTAGCCAATCTGACAGGTATGTAGTGGTATCTCAGAGTTGTCTTAATTTGCATTTCTCTGATTAATAATGACTTGGAACATCTTTTCATATGGCTAGAAATAGTTTCAATTTCTTCGTCTGAGAATTGTCTGTTCATATCCTTTGACCATTTATTAATTGGAGAATGATTTGATTTCTTATAAATTAGAGTCAATTCTCTATATATTTTGGAAATGAGGCCTTTATCAGAACCTTTGACTATAAAAAGCAACATATATATTTTTAAAGGGGCTATTGTTTATTATATTCCAACTTGTCCCAGATATCATCTAGGATACGTCAATGTCAGGAAATTTGTCCTTCTGCCTTTTATGTGTTAGAGTAGTAATTCTCAAAGTGTGACACTCCCCACACCCCAAATCATGCCCAAGACCCTTTTAGGGGGTATTTGATGTCAAAACTATTTGCATAATATTAAGATGTTTTCTTTGCTAATATGATTAGGTATAACCAACAAAGCAAGAGCTCTTTGCAGACATCCTGAATAATTTTTAATCATGTAAGAATGTGAAGGGATCATGAAAAGAAAAAGCTAGAGTCATTGATGTAGTATATTTGCTGCTAATGAATGGACTGAAAAATATCCTCCTTCAGGATGCTGAGGAGTCTCACTTTAAACCCATCAGTATGGGGAATAGGTGGGCTTTGATAGTTTGGAATGGAGGTATCTGATAGCTTCTTGGACTTTCCTATAGATTTAGAGCTTAAGCATTCTGTTCTTACAAGATAATAAGTTTCTGCTTTTAATTTTGACCCTATTCAAACAAAATTAATGCAGACAAGATTAGAAGGGAAGCAATAAACTGGGAAAACATTTTTATAGTCAAAGGTTCTGATAAAGGTCTCATTTCCAAAATATATAGAGAATTGACTCTAATTTATAAGAAATCAAACCATTCTCCAATTGATAAATGGTCAAAGGATATGAACAGACAATTCTCAGATGAAGAAATTGAAACTATTTCTAGCCATATGAAAAGATGCTCCAAGTCATTATTAATCAGAGAAATGCAAATTAAGACAACTCTGAGATACCACTACATACCTGTCAGATTGGCTAGAATGACAGGGAAAGATAATGCTGAATGTTGGAGGGGATGTGGGAAAATAGGGACACTGATATGTTTCTGGAATTGTGAATACATCCAGCCATTCTGGAGAACAATTTGGAACTATGCTCAAAAGTTATCAAACTGTGCATACCCTTTGATCCGTCAGTGTTTCTACTGGGCTTATATCCCAAAGAGATCTTAAAGAAGGGAAAGGGACCTGTATGTGCACAAATGTTTGTGGCAGGTCTCTTTGTAGTGGCCAGAAACTGGAAACTGAGTGGATGCCCATCAGTTGGAGAATGGCTGAATAAATTGTGGTATATGAATATTATGAAATATTACTGTTCGGTAAGAAATGACCAGCAGGAGCTTTCAGAGAAGCTGGGAGAGACTTACATGAACTGATGCTGAGTGAAATGAGGAGGACCAGGAGATCATTATATACTTCAACAACAATACTATATGATGATCAGTTCTGATGGACATGGCCATCTCCAGCAATGAGATGAACTAAATTAGTTCCAATAGAGCAGTAATGAACTGAACCAGCTATACCCAGCAAAAGAACTTGGGGAAATGAGTGTGAACCACTATATAGAATTCCCAATCCCTCTATTTTTGTCCGCCTGCATTTTTGATTTCATTCACAGGTTAATTGTACACTATTTCAAAGTCCAGTTCTTTTTGTGCAGCAAAATAACTATGGACATGTATACACATATCGTATTTAACATATACTTTAACATATTTAACATGTATTGGTCTACCTGCCATCTGGGGGAGGGGGTAAGGGGAAGGAGGGAAAAAATTGGAACAAAAGGTTTTCCAACTGTCAATGCTGAAAAATTAACCATGTTAATAAAAAGCTATAATAAAAGAAAAAAAATAATTTTGACCGTATTGTGTGCTGTTGTGAGTTTTTTCTTAGTAAAATGCCGTTTCTTTTACAGTGAAACCTGGAGTCCGATACAGAGAGCTGGGAAATATCATTCAGAAGCATGCCCAAGCGAATGGTTTTTCAGTTGTCCGGAGCTACTGTGGACATGGAATCCATAAGCTTTTCCATACAGCCCCCAATGTACCACATTATGCCAGTGAGTACCATCTGTGAGCTTGAGGTGTCGGGTATTGGATCAATGAATTTTGAGTGGCTTATCATGAATTAATTAATTTATTAATCACTTATTCTATACTAAGCATTGTGCTAAGCACCAAGGTTACAAATAAAAAAGTTCTTGAGGAATTTTCTGGTTCCTAATTGGTTGCTTATTGTATACTGGGTGAAAATCACTAATAGACTATAGACTGGAATTTAGAACAAAAACCTCATTGTTCTTACTTTCTACTGCCAGAGACAAAAAGTCAATGTATACAAGCTCCATTGGATTTTTGGTTCTTATATTCTCCAAGCATCAGCATGAGTTGGTAGCACTTAGGACATATTGAGCACAAACCACACACTTATACACATATGGGGCTGGGACAATCCCTTTCTAGTTCAAGAGTTCAGAGTAATTTTGATTCATAGATATCTTTTTTTAGCTATAATGGAGTTGAACCTTTTGGAATTTAGCAAGGTGGCCCTTGAATGACAGAAATGCAAGGGCATTGCCAAGCCCAATCTCTCCAGCTTTTTCTACCCAACCTTTTTTTGCTTTACTATGGTAGCCTTTAAGAACCAAACTTCTCCCTCACCAAGCCACCACTACATACATAGTTACAGTGAGGTATTAAGAAGCAGACTTAAATTGGATCTCTTTCACCCTCATACAGTTCCCTGGCAATTAGTTGACTTAAGAGAATTTACATTTTACATTAAAATAAACTTTTCGAAGTTCATCCTGTATAAGCATAATTTTTCATGGGGGGAAGAAAACCTTTAATAAGTTTATTGGATCCCTGTGGTTTGAATGCAAAAAAACAAACAAACAAAAAATTGAGTTTGAACATGGATGGCCATGGTTGTTCCATTTGGTTGATGTTAGAGCACATGGTCTTCTTTTGCCTTCAGAGATGTGGAACAGAATGTTGCATGTATTGTCAGGCCCAGCCATGTTGAACAGGTTTTTATAATTTCTTTTCTCTTTGTTTTAAGAAGCATATTTTGAAGAGTGAGGAGGGTGTAGTTTATTGGAAAATGATTAAGGCAAAAAAGTGGAACATAAACTTTTAAAAATATACATTTTTTTATACTTATAAAAGAACTGTTAAAAGTACTGTGTAAAACTTATAATAACTGAACAGTATAATATAAGCTATTAAAATATAGTTGGAGATATACTCTAACAGGAGGAGAAGGTATATTGTCGGGTTAAGTTCCCTAGGCCTCTTGTTCTTCACCTGTAAGGGGAGTAATTTGGACAAGGGGAACTTCATCTAAAGTTCCTACCATTTAGATTTCTGATTTTATTGTTATCCTCTGTAAGAAGTTAGATAACTGACCATCAGAGTCAGAAAATGGGCTAGGAAGATTTAGAAAGAATGAAGTTTGAGCCCTGAAGGATATTAGGATTTGTGATAGAGGATGGGGCAAATGGGAAAAAGCACATGTTCAGACACTTAGAATTGGATAAATCATAATTATGGACCTGTTTCCTTACCCCTAAGGATTTAGGGTTGGACTTGATAATCCTGTGGATTTTTGCAATGCTTAAGAAAAATGTAATCAAAGAGCATTTATTTAGTGCTTAACTGTGTTCATTGTGTCTAGCATCTGCTGGAAATACAAAGAAAAAGCAAAAACAGTCCCTACCCTTGAAAAAATTTACACTTGTTTATTGAAAACAATTTAGTGTATACAACATAATTACAGAGTAGAAAGAAAGTAAGCTTATAGGAGCTAAGAAAGTAATCTTAGAATTGTTCTTGCTGGCTCTCTTCTCAGGGCAAAGAATTGGAAATTGAAGGGATACCAAATAATTGGCGAATGGCTGAATAAATTGTGGTGTATGACTGTCATGGAAATATTGTTCTTCTATGGGAAGTGATAAATAGAATGGTCTTGAAAGAAAAAAACCTGGAAGGTGTTCCATGAAGTCAAGTGAAGTAAAATGTGCTGTATACAAAGTTATAACAATGTTTTAGAATGACCAGCTGTAAATGACTTTGCTATTCTCAGCAGTACAATGATTCACAACTACTCTAAAGGACTTATGATGAAAAATCCTATCCATATCCCAGAGAAGGAACTAATTGTGTCTGAATATAGACTGAAGCATTCTCTCTTTCTCTTAAACTTTGTTTTTCTTAAGGTTTTTTTTTTTTTTTTAAATTAGGATGAAAGATCTGTTTTCTTGCACAGAATAACTTATGGAAATGTTTTGCATCTAAAAAAAAATTGTGCTTGCTGGCAGCTGAGGGTCCAGAAAAGATTTCCTGGAAGATGTGGTGGATCTAGGGATTCTGAGATTTGGAGGCTGGGAAAGAGAGTTTTCCAAGCTTGTGGTTGGATTGTAGAGTACTTGAAAGGAAGTATAATGTAAGAAAACTGAAGATGAAGGAAGTGGTTAGGAAAAGCTTTAAATGCAAGTGATAGGTAAAGTTTATATGGAGTACCTTAATTGTGGATGCAACCCATGCTTTAGGAAAATGACTTTGCAAGAGACTTGAGGCGGTAAGATCAAATAAGAGGCTATGAAGTCCTAAAAGGTGGTAGGGTTGTGGCTTTGTGAACAGAAAGAAGGGATACAGAACATGACCAGAACACAATACAACTGATTAGATATGTTGGGTGAAGAGAGAAAGGAGTCAGATCTTGGTAATTGGAAAGATAGACATGGGCTCTATAGTCATACAGAAAAGGAGAAAATGTGAGGGGGGGAAAGAGAAAGAATTCCGTTTTTTGACATAATAACTAACAATACTAATAGTGTGCTATGCACTGTACTAAGTAGTTGCTATTATCTCTCCCATTTTACTGTTGAGGAAACTGAGACAAACAAGTTAAGTGATTTTCCCAAGGTCACACACCTAGGGAGTATCAAAGGCCAGATTTGAAATGGGTCATCTTGCTGTACCCACCACACCACCCAACTGCCTCTGGGCTGAAATTGAGATGCCTCTGCCTTCTCTCATTTAAAATGACCAAAGTCTGTTGGCAGTATGGGACTGGTAGTGAGGAAAAGTACAGGGTAAATAGATATGTGGGAATCAATTGGAGAATGGTGATAACTAAGCTCATGCCTACCACTGAATCACTGAATGAGAATCATACAGAGAAAGAGAGAAGCAGACCTAGAACAGAGTTTTTGGGGTCACTGTGTGAATGGACAATGAAGCATGTAGGTGTGAACATTTAGCAAGGAGACTGAATATGACTTATCCTTTCCTCCCTCATCCCTACTCCTATCTCTAGCAGGATATGGCTTTCATTTTGCTTTCTGTCAGGAGGCATGAAACCTATCAGTAGCAAGATTCTTGATTCCTAAGTATTTGGTGAGGCTTATTTGTGTGTTTTACCACAACAAAACATCAACAAACTTCTCAACATTTCTAGGAGCAATTTCTAATGATGCAATTGGAATTTTCAGTAGTCTATAGTGACTAATTTTTAAAGATATGGCCTTAAAAGAAAATTGTATACTTAATAAGTGCTGCTTTACCAGTGGCTGATGGACAATTCCTTATCTAAGCAGAGAAAGGATATATGTAGTGTGCATAATTTCCCCTCCGATGGTCTTGCTTCCTTTTCTTTTTTCTTTTTTTCCCTGCCTCCCTCTCTCCCTTACTTCATCCCTCCCTCCTTTCCCTCTTCCTCTCTCCTTGCCTCCTTTTCTCCCTCCCTCTCTTCTTTGTTTCCTTTCTTCCTTCTTTCTTCCTCCTTTTCTCTTTCCCTCCTTCCTTTTTTCTCTCCCTCCCTTCATCTCTGTTTTTTCCTCCCTCTCAGACCTACTCTAGGTGAGGAATTCCCTCAGTGGAGATCAGCATGTGCTCTACAAACTTCATATTCTTGAGATTTTCCTGGGAACCTGAAAAATTGTAACTTGCTTGGGGTTGCACAGCCAGGATATATAAGAGGTTTCAACACCCTGCCTCCATTGGTCCCTCAGTTCTGCCTCTTCTAATGCTTATCTTCCCAGTCATAATATTTCTGTAAAAGCATAAATGAATGCTCCCTGTTTGTATGAAGTTAGGTATATATGTTTCCTTTTTGGCCTTCTTCCTCTGATGAACTCAGAAGTGGGAAGTAAGAATAGTATCTCATATTTGCTTGACCACTTGACAGTTTTCAAAAGGCTTTTACAAAACACATACTTGAAGACTAGGGAAGCTGAAACATTGAAGTCTGGTCTGATAGCTTGTCCAAGGACACAGATTTTTTTTTTTTTTTTTTTTAAATAATAACTTTTTATTGACAGAACCCATGCCAGGGTAATTTTTTATAACATTATCCCTTGAACTTGCTTCTGTTCCGATTTTTCCCCTCTTTCCCTCCACCCCCTCTCCTAGATGGCAAACAGTCCTATATATGTTGAATATGTCGCAGTATATCCTAGATACAATATATGTGTGCAAAACCAAACAGTTCTCTTGTTGCACAGGGAGAATTGGATTCAGAAGGTAGAAATAACCCGGGAAGAAAAACAAAAATGCAAACAGTTTACATTCATTTCCCAGTGTTCTTTCTTTGGGTGTAGCTGCTTCTGTCCATCATTGATCAATTAAAACTGAATTAGGTCTCTTTGTCAAAGAAATCCAATTCCATCAGAATATATCTTCATACAGTATCGTTGTTGACATATATGATGATCTCCTGGTTCTGCTCATTTCACTCAGCATCAGGTCATGTAAGTCTCTCCAAGCTTCTCTGTATTCATCCTGCTCGTCATTTCTTACAGAACAGTAATATTCCATAACATTCATATACCACAATATACCCAACCATTCTCCAATTGATGGGCATCCATTCATTTTCCAGTTTCTAGCCACTACAAACAGGGCTGCAAGGACACAGATTAAAACAAGAGTAGAACTCAGCCTGGAACCCAGGTTGCCTGATTTTTTACTGCTCCCACATATTTGGTTTGCCACTTCCCAGGCTGACTACTGAGCAGTTTCTTTTTCTTTTTTTTCTCCCCACTCCATGACTTTCAGAATGTCCTGAAATTTCCTATATATTCACATAACCAAGAGAAATTTATTGTAAAAATCCAGAAAATCTAGTCTTACTTAGAGGGATATTATTAAGCAATTGAGAAAAAAAGCAATAGATGAAATCATTGCTTTATCTTTGGGAGTTTTGAAGAAATATGAGCTGCTCTTCTGTTCCTATTCTTTAGCTGTCTTTTGGTAATACTTTAGAAATTATGTTTTTTAAATAATATTTTATCTTCTAATTAAAATTTAAAATCAAGAAACACAATACCATTAACTCATGGAGAATAAAATAATATGCCAGTAGGAGTAGTGCTTATTTCATTTCTTCTTTCTTCCAGAGCAAACCCCATTCTCCTCTTTTCCCCTTAAAAAAACCCCAAGAACTACCCAAACAAAACCAGAAACAAAGACTATTTACTTTCCTAAAGTAGAAGACAAAGATAATTTGTTGGTATGAATATTTGTTCCATTTCAAGTTTTTATAGCTGGAAGTTCTTTCCCATAATACACCCTCAAGCTCTTGTTTCCCACAGATGAGCAGTAGTGCTATTTCTCCTCCCCCTTTCTCCCCCTTCCCCTGAAGCTATGCCATTTGGAAAGTGCAATTTTAAGTAGTGAAATGTATTTGTAGAAAAAACTTATATGTAAAAGATGGAATGAGACATTAATTTAAGGATCATTGATAGAAATAAAAAATGTTCATCTTAATTCTCTTTTCTAATTGTCTACTTCATAAGCTAAAACATGAAGAAGATTTTGGGGGGATGGGGAGTGGGAAGAGACAAGAAGATGGGAAATGCTGCATTTTGAGATTCATTCATTTTTATTTCAGAAAATAAAGCTGTTGGAGTGATGAAGCCTGGTCATGTATTTACAATTGAACCCATGATCTGTGAAGGTAAGAGATCAAACAAACATGTAATAGTTCTCAATTAGAGGACAACTCCTTAATTGGTAAATTACAAGCAAGTTTCCACTGGCCTCTTTGTTTTGATTTCCTGCCCTCCGTTCTTATCTCACTCTTCAATTTTATTTAAATAAACAAAAGAGAAGAAAGATTTGGTTAGAAAGAAGTCGCTGCTTACATGTTAATATCTAGATGAGAGAATATATTCTTGTTGAAATCACCCCAAGAATTGCTTGAATTCAGACATGTGCAGATCCATTAAGAGATCACAATAGGTAGGAAGACTCATGTCAGAGTTTTGTGTGTGAATGATGCATCTTGAAGAACATCCAGCAGGAGTCAGCAACTTCTGTGATGTCTTCAGGGGCTGGGGTCTTGGGAATGAAAAGTAGTTGCCCTCTAGGAAGTCAGTGGAGGCTTTGCCCTTTCTTTTGCTCCCTTCTGTTTGTAGATAGTAATAACAAGGTCAATACTATCTTCCTTGGTCTATCCATGAGGGAGTCAGAGCTGGCCTAGCTGCCTCTCTGTCATGTATCCTCCCCTTTCCTTCCATTTTGTGTTTTGAACTCCAGAGGGACTAGTTGATCCGTTCCAGCATATCTGAAACCATCAGTTGTTTGGGAGAGATTGGGGAAGGAGAAGAGCAGTGAGCCATAGCCTAGAAAGATAATTTCACATGGGACTTTCAAAACTGTCCAACTTGTTTGTGATTCCTTCTGAACTTCACTTTTCTCTTCCACACTACATTTAACAAAAAGGTCAGCAGGCCCCAAAGGGAACATTTATTTTGGCAGAGCGTTCTGGTTCACATCTCTGTTGTCTGGTCCCTCTTGGTAGGATTTAACTTGGAGGTAATCAGCCCCTAAGTTCCCAAGCTTATCAAGCCCAGTGTGATTAGATCTGGCAGTAAAGCTATTAGTAGTTGCTTATTTGCTGCTTGCTTGGAAGATACCATCTCTATATTAAAATTGGAAAACAGAGTGTTCTAGAGCTTCTTTCCAAAGATTAGTGGCATAGCACTGAAGCTATTCAATAGTTGGACTTAGTTGAAGGCCACTTGGGTCACATAAAAATAGCAGCCTTTATCCAGGAAAAATTGTCTCTTCTTTTTTTGACATCTTCAACATAATTCACTCGGGCAAGACTGGTTGACTGCATTAAATAAAGAACTCTCACTACTTATTCTGGTTGTCTCATTTGATTGTTTTTGCTTTGTGATCTTAGGAACTGACAGGAGAGGCACATGTTGCAAATTTTTTTTTTCTAGCCGGCTGAAGACTGGACAGAGAAATTAGAAAATAGGCATTTTTCCCCCTTATTTAAAAGTGTTGGTATAGAACAAGAAGTCACTTGATTGACCTAAGACTTTATTACTAGTTTTAAAATTAGTTATCTCTGTTGTGATTATAGATTTCATTGGGAGACTTGGCTTTTCTTATTACAGTAAAAGTTAAATATGTATATAGAACTGAGTGTAAATCACAAAGGTTTTAGTAAGTAAATACTTACTTACCTTGGGATGTTCACTAAGGCTTAACAAAAGCTATTTACCTACAAAAAGGAAACAATAATTTTTAACAAACATTCATAAAATGCCTAGCCATATGCAAGGTACAGTGCCAGGTACTTCCTGCTCTCAAGGAACTTCAGTCTAATGATATGATTCAAAGGCCATGTAGAAGTTATTTAGAGCAGACTTACAACCAAGAATCAGATAGAAGTTTTTAAACTGTTGTCTTTTGGAGGTTTTGAATGGGAGTCTGGACACCTTAGTTTCAGTGGCACCATTAGGCTTTTGCCTGACACCCCAGTCTTTTGCTCTCTCTATATGGTATCTGAGCACTGTGCCTTTGTCAAAAAGGTAATAGTTCATAAGAATAAGCAATCAATTTGCTAATCTTGGTTTGGGGGATTTAGATGATCACAAAATAAAAGTGTTTTGTGATGTAGCATAACTTCCTTAAAACCCAAGTGTTCAGTAGTAAAGGGCTTGTATTTATAGAGATAATCCTAGACAAGTAGTTAAATGCTTATTTTTATTTTTTATGTATTCTATTTTATCACACTATAGGTAAACAGAATCATCTCAGATTTTTCTGGGGAAAAGTTATTAAATTGAAAATCCAGCTGTTCTGTCATTTAGATGTTTATCAAAGTATGAATTACTTTGTCTTTGGTCTCTCCATACTTTCTTTTTCTAAATATTTATTTAAAACTAAATTCAAAAATAAAAGACAAATTCAAAAAAAAGAAAAGGAAAATACAAAACAATGTCATGTGCCCAGAAAAACATCGGGGGCGGGGGATTCAAAATATGTAATAATTTTCCATTTAAAAATATATATAATAATAGAAAACATTATATTCATGACTGCCCATCTTTTCTTTGCTTCCTTCTAAGTTATTCTCTTGTTTGCTGCTGTGCACTTTTTACTTCATTTTTCCCCCCCTTTCATCCTCCCCACATCCTCAGAAGAAGACTACTATTAAGCATGGATGTATTTATGAACACATGCGCGCACACACACACACACACTCTCTCTCTCTCTCACACCCACACACAAATTCACCCCCCCCCATACATACATTTGCACACATACACAATCTACAAGTGTACATAAACACACATACATATGGATATGTGTATATACACATATGTAGACATGCATCTAAAACAATATTAATATGACTGGCATATAATGTAGATTTCTCTCTTGGTTGAATCTTTAAGTTTGACTTTGAGATCAGTGATTATTGGCCCTACTTTTTTTTTTTTTTTAATTAAATTCTACTCCTGATTCTTGTTATTGTGTTTGTGTATAACTCTCCTATTCCCATTTCTATTCCTGCTACTTAAATTTTACTCCTTAACTTACCTTGCTATTAACCTCCTTCTACCCATAAATTCCTCCTTTATCTTCTCTCCCTACCTTTTCCCTCCCTCATTATCCCATTCCCCTATATATCTTATCCCATTTCCATTCATCTGAATACCCCATATTATCCTATTCCCTCCCCCTTATTTTTTATGGATTTTGGAGGGTGCTATACCCTTCAAAGTGTGTGTGTGTGTGTGTGTGTGTGTGTGATTTCCTGTTTAACCCATTCCCAATGTGAGTAGGTTTTCAGAACTACCAGTCATCCTCTCCCATCTAATGCCTCTGTGTCAGTTCTTCCTCTGCACCTCATTTATGTAGCATTATTACTCTTTTGCTTTTTCTTAGACAGTTTTGCTTTTTAGAGTCAAATCATACTGAGCTCTGCCCCAGTTTTTCTTTTGAATTACCCAATTACTGATGTCAGTCTTAAACCTATAGTTTACATTTCCACATGTAAAACATAAGCAGTTTATTTTTGTAGGATTCCTTAAAACAAGTCTTTCATGTTGAACGTTCTTATATGTTAAATTTTCTATTGGGTTCAGGTTTGGTTGAGACAAAATCCTGAATATCTGTCTGCAAGTTGGTTGAATGTCCTTTTTTTGTTGTTGTTTGTTTAATATTCTCTTAGTTTTGCTGGCTATAGTATTTTTGGCTGCAAATCTAGTTCTTTTGATTGTAGGTATATAATATTCTAGTACCTGCAGTTTCTTATTGAAACTGCTGATAACTGATAAATCTTGTACAATTCTAATTGCGTCTTCATATTTGAATTTTTTTGTTTGTTATAAAATTTTCTCTTTCATCTGGGGGTTTCAAAACTTAACAACAATGTTCCTTCATGTTTTCCATGTAAGATCTTTTTGAGATGGTGATTGGTAAATTTCTATCTTTATTTTCCCTATGTGTTTTATCACTTCAGAACAATTTCTTTTTTATTATTTCTTTGAATTATTGTGTCACGGTTCTTTTTTTGGGGGGGAGGGTCACAGCTTTCAGATCATCCAGTTATTCTTGTTTTCTCTTATTGATCTGTTCTCCAGATTTGTTATTTTTCTTGTAAGACATTTCACATTTTGTTCTAATTTTTCATTCTTTAAATTTGTTTTGTTATTTCTTGAATTTTTATAGCTTCATTGGCTTCCCCTTGCCCAGTTCCTATTTTCAAAGAATTATTTTCTTTAAATATTATCTCCCTTTTTTAGTTAGTTGATTTTCTTTTCATAATCTTTTTTTTCTTGAATGTTTTTTCTTTCTTTTTTTTTTAAGTTTTTTTTCAACCTCTCTCATTTGGTGTTTAAAGTTATTTGAGTTCTCTAAATTCTTTCTGGGAATTTAGCCATTTAACATTTCTCTTTGGGATAGGAGAAGCATTTTTCATTTTACTGTCTTCCTCTGAAGATGAATCCTGGTCTTCCCTATAGTAATTTTCTGAGGTTAAGTTTTTTGTCCTTTGCTCATTTTTTTAAATGAGAATTTATTAATGTAAGCATTTCTAATTCTGAGGTGGAGGGGATGATGGTGCCTTTTGCTTTCCTCTCTAATCTAGAACCCCAAACCAAGAACTCTACCCTTCTATAAGTCCCTGCAGCTAGCAGCTTCCCTACCCCACTATTTCTGCTTTCAATGGACCCATGCTGGTTCCTTCTTGCTCAGGGTTATATCTCAGCGGCATAGCTGGGCCTGGTATTCTTTATCAGCAGAGGTTCCCTCAGTGTTCCAGGATTCCTCAGACTGTCCAGGAGGTAAAAGATCCTGTGGTTCTGGATGAAACTACTTCTAATCACTCTGCCATCTCAGAATTCTCCCCCTCTGTATTTTGAACTGGGAATGCAGTTTGATAGAAGAATACTATTTCATCTGTTTTTACAGGTTTTTTAATCTTTGTGAAACCTAGAAATGTTTCACCTGTGACTTGTTCAGAATGAATAATATATACATTTTTAATGACAACTTTTATAAAGGAAATTACTTTATAAATACAAATTATTATACCACATGCCTATTTCTACAGATTTTTTTTCTGAATCTTCTCGTTCATTCTGTGTATCTGTGTATCCTGCATTGCGTTTATTTTCCCCTTTCTTTTGTTTCTCTCCAAGCTATTTCTTTTGCCTTTTTATTTCCTTTATTCTCTTCTTTTTCTCTCTTTATCCCATTTTGTTTTCTTATCTCCTTTTCCTTACTTTTCTCTTTTCTGTACTTGATAGTCACCTATCTTTTCCTCTGCCATTTCATATATGCCCTCCTTCCTTATTTCCTCACATATCTCTCCTTCCCTTTTAGAAGTATGGTTTTGAATGGTACTAGATTTAGGCTCTCATCAAATATTCTATGGTTTCCTTCCATTTTCTGAATAATTTAAGATATCTAGTAGCAATTCTTAGTTATTTTTCCTAAACATTTAATAATAAATCTTTGTCCTACTTGACTTTTACATGCCCTATGTAGTTTAGTTAAAGGAAAGGCAGAGGGCTTGAAAACTCCCCCACATCCCCTTCATCCTTTAAGAAATGGCAGAGATATGATTCTGCCCAGTCACATGAAGCTAACTAGCAACAGCTACTATTAAGTATTTCATGTGCTGGAAACTGGATATAAATGTAGATGGAACCAATCTGATGAAGCCTATAACTGTATTCCTAAGCATAAGTAGGCTACAGTAGTCTTGCAGCCTTATTGGGGGACCTATTTAATTAGTAAAAGTTAGTGACAAGGAATATCAAATAGGTCTGAAATATCAAATATATCAATAGAAAAAGCCACAAGGCAAAAACAGACAAATCAGCAGGGAAAATCCTGACACTACAAGAAAGAAAAGTTTTAAAATACCCCAAAAATATAAAGCTCTGATAACAAATATCATAATAAAGGGAAAGTAAACCAATAATATATGATTAAAGAATCCTATAAATTCTAAGAATACTTGGTACAATCTGAAACTGTGGAGTAATTCAAAAGAACAAGTAAAATTCATTTTAAATGAATGTCAGAAATCTAGAATTCCCACAGAATTAAAAAAAAAATTTGAGTTGGCTAATTTAGAAAAGTGAATAAGAGTGACAAATTTGGAATGCACAAATTCTGGGGGGAAAAACTTAGCAAAAGAAAATCAAAAGGCAACAGTGTTTTTTAAAAGAGAAGGGATTAGAAAAGGAGGGAACACAAATTCCATTCAGGCCAAAGTAACTGACTTTGAAGACAGAATGTGCAGTGATAACTTCAGGATCATCAGTCTTCTAAAAGAACATGATAAGCTAAGTAACCTAAATAAGAAAACTGTCCAGATACACTGTCAGAAAAGTGTAGTTTGAGAGCTTATACAAATTGTAACCAGGAAAGAAAAAGGGAGCCTACACTATACTCGTGAAAGTTCAGCAAATGTTTCATTTTATCCAATACTATATAACCATTTAATTTCTCTTGGGATAATTCCTATAAGAATTATACTATCCACTAATCAAAGGTGAACTGAAGAGGTACTTCCATAAACCGAATTGATCATTCTGATCATTTCCTTAATCCAGTGAACAGCAAAGGAAAAAGAAGACTTAATGCTATTTAAAAAGATCTATTTAGGGCCCCTTCTGGCCACTTTCTAGTTCTATCAAAAGGGAGAACAGTTCCCTCTAGGCTTTCCCAGGTGTCCCTCGAATTATGTGGTTAACCAACCCTTTGTTAAAGGGAGGAAAACTCAATGGAGAGCACTGCTTTGGAATTGATAATTGAATAAAATTGAGGCTCAACATGATCGCACAAAATATATATTCCACATAAATACATTGATCTAGAAGATTTATGCATGCCAAGTTACAAATACTTCTTTGTTTTTCAACTTGTACTATATTTTTTACTTTTTAAGGTGGATGGCAAGATGAGACCTGGCCAGATGGTTGGACAGCAGTGACAAGAGACGGGAAACGATCTGCTCAATTTGAGCACACCTTGCTAGTCACAGACACTGGCTGTGAAATCTTAACCCGGCCATTGGATAGTGTGCGTCCTCACTTCATGTCCCAGTTTTAAGTTCTCCTAAGATGACATCTAAACAATGTCTTTTGACTGTGCTATGCATTTTCTTGAGAGTACAGGATAGAGGAGGGTATTTTATCCTTTGTTTTGTTTTCATGTCTATAGCTAAAAGAAGAATACAGCATTGGGCGTGTGTACTTCAAGAACTTGTGGGTCTGAAAAAACAGTGAAGAATAAAAAAACATTTTCTCAACTCCTTTCTTCTCTCCCAATACCCTTCATTCCCTGCTTTCTCATTTGTCTTTTATTCATCTTACCTTCAACAAGCTTATAGTTACTTCTGTCACTGCTGTGACAGACCACTCAGTGCCAGCTGTTTTCCAATTGAATGTTGTTTGTAAACGAGAATTCTTGACACCTCAGCCAGATTTTTTGCACCAGATTTTTAAAAAAGATACACCACACATAGACGCACATGTGTATGTATATGCATGTATGTATATAGACACATAAACATACATATAGATATGTGTGTTTTTAAATTTCCAGAGACCCACATGCTTGCTAACACTTTGGACTGTGACTGACTTTGATTCTGATCTAAGGGTTATGAGGGAAAGGATGATATAAGAAATAGGCCCATTGTCTATATGATACATGATATAATTCTCAATTAGGTAATTTTTTCTTCTTTCCCCCCATTTTTCCTCATGCTTTACAGCTTCTGTTGTAACTGTGTTTGAGGAAACTTTCAATCCATGAGACTTATTTCTAGCCTAGAGATTCTTAGACATCCCAGTGAGGGCAACAAGTCTACTTAGGGAAGTCACTATCCTTTCCCAGCTTAAGACAGAATTCCATTAACAGTGGCTAACTCTGTTGGACCTAATGGATGAATGCAGTATACTGCTATGTCAAATCTTCCTTATATTGAAATTTAAACCAAAAAAGGATTTATAGATGCCTGTCTCCTTCCTTTTATTTCTTTTGCCTATTTAGGGGGATTATCTTAGGGTACAGATTGCCCTAGGAGAGATGTGAAAAGGCAGGTCTTTTACACATACCTAGCTTGTATGAGGAGGAAAAATAAAATACCTTTTGGATGTCTGATGTAAAATTCAATAGACCTAGTATTAGTATGAAACAAACCACTGTAACTCACCAGGACATTGAAATTGTCCTTAGTAGTGGGGAGAAGCTTCCCCCTATCTCTGGTAATGCCCTTCAATTGGGAAACATTCTCTTTGGGTTAAATAGGTTACTAGATTGGAACCTTCAGCCTTGGGTAGGCAGTAATAGTAACAATAATAAACTACTGTTGCTCCTTAAACTGTGAGAGTAATCTTAGCTACCACTTTAGGTTTGATATCTATTCTTCAAAATTCTTGAGGTTAACCCCCAATAAATAAAGTTGAACATAAATAAAGCAAAACATAAAATCATATCACTGATGGGCACATTCTTGAGGGTCTGAAGACAACTTGTGTTGTAATTGGTACCACTAGAAGCATTAGCCTTACAAGAAAATGTCTTTTCCAGAGTGCTTCAGACCTTTTCACAAAAATTGTGATTGCAATTTCTTGTCTTTTATTGTTTTTATGATTTAGCAAAATGACCTGTTGGTACTAGATGAGTTTGGGGAAGATTGAGGATAGAGCATGTATGAAGATTTTCATTACGCAGAAAGCAGTACTTGTGAATGTAATGTATAGCATTGGTCATACAGTGTTTGCTGGGAATTAAAAAAAAAAAAACTGAATGGTCCTACTACATGATCGATCATCTGCTTCATTATGGTTGGTTGGGGAAGGGGGAAACTACTTTTCAATCTAAATAAAATCACTAGCATTGTTTAATGACAAGACATTTCTTGGTGGCAGTAGATTACAATTCAGACAACGTTTGGGTGTTATTAACTTTAAATGAAAATTATCAGCTTTGGAGAGGTTGACTAGATTAAAAGGTAGGTAGCTACCTTATTTTTATCACCAAAGAGCAAGCCCAAAAAATGGAGAATCTTGGAGGAAGGAGCAGCTGGTGACTGTCTTAAAACTAATTTTTATTGAGAGGTTTGATTTTTATATCATCTTTGTTTATCATTTTTCCCTTTTCCCTCAACAAGAAATAGGACTCTTTTTCTCTTTTAATGACCTTTTTTTCTTAATCTCTGGGTAATTTTTTTTTTCTTAATGTGTCAAACCATAGATACTGCATGCATTATACCCTGAGTTTTTACCTCTTATTAAGATTTGAAAAAGGTATAACTTTGGGATAAGGAAAATTACCAGTAATTTCCAAAACACATTTCCCATGTTAAATTTTTAAGAATCTCACATCTATTTCGATGAGCTCATGTGCCTCTGGTGAAAGACTTGGGCCCTTGATTATCTATCCCTACCAATAACCGTGTAGGCATGATTTTCTCTTACTCTTTTTAATATCTCTCTTTAAAGGCTTATATGTTACAAATCACTATTTGCTACTGTCACAATGATTTACCAAACAAGACTTCATCTAGTTTTCTCATTTAATTTTTTCTGTGATTCTTATTTTTTTTTTAAATGTATTTTATTAAATGGCTGGGCAATCAAAAATGAATCTTTAGTTTTGACTGGCTTTGTTTAAATTGAAGGAGTGTTCTGAATTTGAAGAAAATATACCTTTTTAGGAGTCAAGTATCTGGCTGCTCAAAAAATTCCTTAATTGAATATTGAAGCCACAATACCCTTTGGAAAGTATGTGTTATGGATGGTAGACTCTTTTAGAGTAGGGGTTCTTAACCTTTTTTTTTTTTTGTTTTATATCTTGGCTTTCTGTTAAAACCTATGGAACCTTACTCATTGTTCCCTACATTCATAATTGGAAGAAATTCTAAATTTTGGTTAAAGGTTAATGAAAATAAAATTTCAGTTTCTTCTTCATCTCGGACACCTTCTCTACCCCCACCCCCAAAATGTTCATAGGGCCCAGGTTAAGAATCCTTGCTTTAGAAATTTAGGAGAAAATTTGACATCTTTTGAAAAAGAATGTCATATTATGTGTCATAATTTACCTGTAATGGATCACTGACCACATTTGACTTTTCTTTGAAAGGAGCCTACCAAGTTTGCTCCATGAATGGACTGAGATGAAATGCCACTAAGAAAAATACTTGACCAATCTAGATTTGCTGCCTCCTTTTTTTTCCCACAAGAGTGAAAGGAAACATCTGGATTTAAACACTTGGAGCAACAGGACTAATGTGCCAGTATCAATATTAACAGTTATGTATGCTTTCAATTCTCTGAGGAAAGCATATCTTTTTATACTTAGAACTTGTGCTGTTAATTCTGGCTGAACTGTGTTTGAGCTCTTTGAGAGGCAAAGAACTCTTGGCTGCTGTGGCTCTAGTTGCTCAACCTGTGTGACCTCCTCACTTCACCTTTCAAGAGGGGAATCAAGATTTTGCCAGAAGAAAACTGGATTACCTTGTAAGGGTCTCTACCCTTCCCTGAATCCTTATGATATACTTGTTGGTCTATTGCCTTTCAAAAGTGTCCTACCAAACTCTTCTGATATTCTGATATACTATTGACTTGGGGGACTTGGGTGAGCAATAGAACTATTTATATGTGGTAATTTTATGAGTATTTATAAATGTGCGTACTAACTTATCATTATTATGTTGTTTTTCTGAAACGTGCCAAAAACCATCCCAAAGAGGGCTTCCTAGTGACTTTTTCTCCTATCACTGTAGGTCTTTGTGGTTTCAGTAACAATGTGATTGCAAATTGGCTTCAAAATGTATCTTTAAAAGCTTTAGTTGGAGGAAAAGTCACCATTTCAGAAATGATATAGAGATATCAATAAGCCTAAAAAGGCAAGAAAGAGCCCATTTAGCTTCCAGGTTTTTTGTTTTCTTAAAATAGTACTCCAGTTTTTCTTTTTCAGTTTGTTTTGGGCAACTTGAGATCTTTTTTTGCTGCAACTATTAAAAAAAAAATTACAAATTATTCCAAAGTTTCTTTTAAAAACAACGTTGTGGAGTAGTGGAATTAGTCATCAAATATGTGGGTTTTAGTTGCACTATTGCCATTGTGTGACTGAATCACTTAGCTTCTGTGCCTGTTTCCTAATTTCAGGACTAAATCAGAGGTGTCAAATGGGCAGTCCAGAAACTGCCAGAAGTAGATTAAAATGTAATTTGGAAATAACTAACTAAAAAGACAAAATAGACCACACATAGTGTTCATGTGTGGTTTTCTAAGTCAAGGGGACATCGGTATGGATCATTCCATATGATTTATTGACCCCATTTCTTTTGGGGTTTGACATCACTTATCTAGATGATCTCTAAATCTCTAAATCTTTAGATTTCTTTGAGGTTAGAAACATTGACTTGGTTTTAGTTTAGTTAGATGTACTTAATATGAAATTTTTATCATGGTCTATACATCTATTAAGATGTCAAAATCACCTTTTATGTTTTCCTGTCTCGAATTTTGCTATATAAAATGTCTCCTTCACTGGAAGAGTGTATGTTGATTGTTTGAAATTCATTTCACTTAATTATCTGTCATCAATGATATTTTCTTTCTGAGGACTTTTTCCTGCAAGAAATTTTAAGTCTGGTGCACATTGAGAACCACTCTTTCAGATACACAATTTAGACATAAACTCAGTGCTCCATTATGAGCATATAGCAAATAATGACTGCGGCTATTTTTGCATAACAAATTTAAATTTTGTTTTTTATTCCTAGAAATTTTTATATGTTACAACTTTTTACATAAATGGTCATGAGAATGCTTCCATAATCATCTAAAACTGGGAATTTTATTTTCTCAGTGAACTACTATGTTCAACTAAAGTGGCTCTGACTAAAATCGAGATGTTCCATTCTAGAATTAAGAAACATCTTTGGATATGAAATGGCCTTTTAGTCCTGAGACTTATTTGAAAAAGTGATAAGTTTGTATCACAAGAAGACCTTGCGACCTTCCTGGTCAGTTGGCTTAGTCTGTTCCAACTATACAATTAACTCCCTTAATAACTAGCATTTGTTACTGTAATATCAAAACAGCCGAGAAATTGTTTTTCAACTTAATTTTGTGATGTTAACCTGGTTTAATTCATTTTATATGCTCATCTATGCATAAGGTAATTTTTCACTAGACTTGGTTTTTCTTTTTATAAAAGGAAATCAGATGAAAAAGTAATTGCATTAGTTGGACTCTTTGTGACTAAGGGAAAAGAGGCTAAATGAGTATAAAAAAGAAAACTTTCTCAAATGTAGAGAATTGAGGATTGACAGGTTTGTTCTTTTTTTAAGCAAGATTTTGCCTTAATAACTCGTGCAACAAATCTTAATACTGTTATGGTTGAGGATTGAGCAGTATGTTTGACATAAATTGGAGATGGTCTACCAATTTATGATAACCAGTCCTGCATAAACAGCTTTTTATATGTATAGATACATGTATATATTGTGTGTATGTGTATATATGCACAGATACATGTAGATTCTTTTTTCAACAAATGATCATCAGTTTTTATAAAAAATGAGCATTTCCGTGTCCATCCTGACAGATGGCCCATAAAAACAAATCTTTACTGATAGTTATAGCAAATTCCATTGGACATGAAATCCTATGTGACAGATGTCACTTGTTCAGGTAGCCAAAGTTATTCAAATGGGATGTCCATTCTGATATTTGTGTATGTTGGTTATCAATGTTCTGTACATTGTTAAATACTAAATAAAATTTGATGTGTTTTCCAAAATGTGTTTGGTGATTGGGATTGTTATGCAAAATAATAGCTCTGAAGAGACTTCAGACACTCTCTAATCCATTTCCCACCCCTCTCCTTATAGATGAAACAACTGAAGTCCAGTGAAGTTTCATTGCCCAAGACAGCAGTTCAGTTTTTGAAGTCAGATTCACACATGTATATGTTTCTTTATAATATTGTCAAATTACTCATAATGATTTGCTTTGATGGAATTAACATTTGGTGATGGGAAATCAACATCTTAATTTGACCAAGATTATCAACTAAACATAGTGTGAATACTGACTCAAAGGAGGATCCCCTTTTGCCATAAATATTATCCATTACAAGGTATTTGGGATTTCAGGAGAGTAGAGAGAACCTTGGGAGAAGAATGGGTTTAGAGATTTAAGGCAAGATCAATTATTTTACAGACTACCTTAATTACCAATTGAGTTTGAAATAAAGTGAATTAAATCAAAATATGGTATTTTTCAACTTTGACATTTTAGAAGCTGGATTTGGGCATTTCTTCCCCTCATCAACATTGTCATGATATATAATGTGTGTTGGTATATGTATATACATATTCCCTCTCCAAATCAAATTGTTTTGAAAAGCATATCAATCTGACTGAGGATTTAAAGATCATTATAGAAAAATGGAGACAGCATGGTATTTTGGAAAGCTACAACATATATATATGAAATGTTGGCAAATTTATGAACAGTATAACCTGTAGACTAGTGCTAGTAGTATTAAAGTTAGTGATGCAGTGGGTTTCCCTCCTACCTAAAATAGGATAATGTATACTGTATGGTAGCAACCTATTCACAGAAAGACACCAGTCTTCAACTATAAAAGCTATTTTCCTTCTTGCAAAGATAGGGAACTGTGGGCATGCAGTGTTAGGTATGCTGTCAGGCTATTGATTAGTTTTTCAGAATTGTTTTCTTTCCCTTCATTTTCTTTATTACAAATACAAATAGTTTTTACAATAAATATTCAAATACACCCTTACTTGTATTTATTGCTATTTTATGGAACAGCTGATGAGGTGAGGAAAAGATGTATTCAGAAATGAAAGTAATAGAGGATTGTGGAAAAAATTGTAGTGTGCTACAATCCAGAAATATCTCCACTTCATCAGACTTAGACCCCACTCTACTAGGCCATAGAAAGAACTATCTTGACTTCCCTACCCAACCCAATAATCTACAGAGGAACACCTAGAGTCCTGTAGGAATCCTGGGATAGACAATCCAGAGCAGGTGGAGAACAAAACACCACTTATAGGCTGCTTCTGAATTCCATAGTCCCTAAATCCAGTCGATCTTAACCTTTCTCCAAGATGTGTAGCAGCAGGAAATCTACTTTGGGACATTTTGTTCAGTCCAGTGAACCCTCTCCAATCAAAGCCAAATCACATGAGTGATTGGCTGGCTTCCTGGCTCAGGAAGGATTAGACTTCAGTTGTTCTGGGCAGATCTATCACTTCTGGAAAGAGCCTGAGGCTAGACTTCCAGGCTACCTCTTAGTATAGCAGAAAACAACCACCGGCCATTTCTGCAAGATCCTGGAGAGCTCCAGTAAAATCTGCTAATTATAACCTTAGCTAACATTTATAAACCATGTGCCAGGCACTGTGTTAAGTACTTGATGATTATTTCATTTTGTTCTCACATCAACTCCAGGAGTTAAGTGCTATTATTATTATTATTATCCTTTTACAAATGGGGAAACTAAATCAAGTTTTTGCCTAACTTGTCCAGTTCACACACTAGTGTTTGAGGTCAACTTTGAACTTGGCTCCCCTAAACTCCAGGCCAGCATTCTGTCTACTCAACACCTTGCTCCCCAAGGTCTGGGCCAAATCTAGCTTGAGCAGTACCTGCAGCCTGTAATGAGAGCAGCACAGGAACAATCTCCGAGTCCAACAGCAGAGGGGATGAAGCTGAGGCAAAGCCTAAAGCAAGGAGAAGTTCAAGAGCCCAGTAACAAGCAGGAGTTTGTAGAAAGAGGAGTTGGTTAAAGAGGAAACCTACTCTGGCTCATTGTTCTCAAGGACTCAGCAGGCAATGAGAGTACACCAAACCCACCCTACGTAATTGTGGAATTTGACATCCTTTCTCCATGAGCAAAACAAGAAAATCTTTGACCACTATAATGAAATGCTATGGTTTTGAGAGATGCTCCAAATAAGACAGGAATCCCACAGTAAATCCAGGTAAATCTTCAAAGATTAAAAAAAAAAAAAAAAACTGGTCAGGAACTGCAGGAATACTCGGAGAAAATTGAATAAGAGATTTCAGAATGAAAAAGTTAGGTAGGAAAGAATTGCAAGGAAAATTGACACCTTAGAACATTTGATAGAAAACTTTACTCAAGAACTAAATGCTCTAAAATTAGAAGAGGCTGGTGAGAAAAAAAACAATCAACGATATAAGAAATATCAAAACAAGATCAAAACTTTGAAAATAAAAAGAAAATTTAAAAAAAATAAGTGACTTGGAGTCAAGTACTCTTTAAAATTATGATCAGGAAAATGTCTAGTTATTTCCTTATTTCAGGAAATTATAAGAGTTTTCCAGAATTCCTAGAAAAATAGAACCTACAGATCATCTCTAGAAGGAAATACCATAATGAAAGCTCCCAGAAGCAGCAGAACCTCCAGGTAAAAGAAAAAATACACTATGCAGACAAAAAGGAGATCAAATATGAAAGAACCACAGTAAAACTTATACAAGACTTAGCAGCTGCTACTAAAAAAAAGAGGTGAGCTTGGAATATGCTATTCTAATGATGAAATCTAGATTTCGGGGTTCCTGGTCAGGGAACCAAATGATGAACTCTAGATTTTGGGGTTCCCAGTTAGGGAACCAAATGATAAGATTAGCTTTCCTGGTGGTCAGGGTTAGTGGCAGGTTCAGGGTTTAGAGAACCAAATGAGGTTTAGCTCCCTTAAATCCCCTTAGGATTTGACACAGGGTAGGGACCTGTGGCAACCCCCTTCTGGTGGCACAGAGGTCTTTTGTAAAGGAATTTATGAACCCAAAAAGCTAGACTGGTAAAAGAAGTTTATTATTGGCTATGGGAAGTCAGCCTTTGTTATGCATGAATAGAAAGACTGAATTCCTTGGTGGCAAGGTAAATTTTCTAGTGGAGGAGTCCTGGCAGAGAGATAGAGAATTTCTAGCAGAGAAATCCTGACAGAGAGGTATAAAGTCTTGTTAGGGAAATAGGTAAGGAAGATAAAGAGAGGGTAATGCTGAAAAAGAATATCATTTCAGCGGGCATAGGTTGCTGCTATGCCAGGAAGAGGTTCCTTGGCATGTTAGGTCCTCTGCAAGGACTGAGCCCCAAGTTGGCTCATTTTTTCTACAAGCTGGGGTTTGCTCTAGATGGGGGCTGGTCAGCAAAGCTTGAGCTGGAATTAGAATAGAGAATCTTAAAATTGAATGAGTATCTCAAGGCTGATCTTTAATTCAATGGGAAGCTTAATCAGTAGTGTTATCAGTGAGGGTGGTACCTGTCTCTCAGGATAACAGAATGAAACTGTTTATCCTGTTTCCCTCCAATGGAGGTCTTTTACAGAGTCAGGGTTCAAGGAGAATCTCTCCTTCAAGGAGCTTTCCAAGTGTTCCACCTCATGGCTTACCCAGAAGTCAGAGAGAGAGAAAGAGCTTCAGGGCTCTCCTCATCATTAAAATGTTAACCATAAAGGTTTATAACTTTGGAACCAAAGATAATCCATCTGGCTAAAATAGGTATAAATCCTATGGAAGGAAACTGGACCTTTAATGAAATAGAGAATTTCCAAGTAATCTTGGTGAAAAGATCATAATTGAGTTAACAATTGGAAATGAAAACGCAGGTGTCAAGAGAAATATGGGAAGGTACACATATTTATATAACTGAAAAGAATATGTGAGGATGAATTGTTGACCTGTTAGTAGGATTACTTCTGGAGAGATTAAACTGGTTGGTAGATTTTAGTCTTTGGGTAGATTTTGGGTAGAATGCCTGGACTCTCCTGGCCAATGTCTGTTGGGAGTTGCCCTTTCTCTCAAGATCCTAATAAATCCTTTTTTGCTTTTTATCTTGAAACTTTCTGATTTTAATTAAGATAAAGGTGTCTCACACAGTAAATTCAAATCTAGCCTCAGATACTTATTAGTTGTGTGACCCTGGGCA